>NW_024080825.1:2095753-2272642 GCF_003009895.1 Hyaena hyaena | reverse complement strand
TTTATTGTCAAATTAGTTTCTACATAACACTCAGTGCTCATCCCCAAAGTGCCCTCCTTCATGCCCATTCCCCCCTCCCCCCTATTTTTAATTTTCTGAGGATCCTCCATACTCTTTTCCACCAAGTGGGCAGTTTGTTTGGTTTTGGTTTTAATGCAAGGTTAGTACCTCTTCTCTTGGTTCTTTTATAGTTTTACATTCATAGACATGTGCCCCCAAATACATGACTTTTCTTATAATCAGAAAGAGCAAAAGCTGTATCCATTTTGGAAGAAAATTCTCCCAAAACAGAAGGAAAAAAATGGACATGGCTTATTGGGAGGATCAAAGAGGTCACATGTATTCACACGTGGCGGGTGTCTGGGAGAACCCACATTAGAAAAACTGCTAGGTTTGGAGAGCCACGCTTTCCTACAACAGATCAAGAACATAGAACTGAAATATACCCATGTCATCTTAAGAATTAATTTCCTTTGAAATGGGCAGAAAACATGAACAGACATTTCTCCAAAGAGGACATCCAGATGGCCAACAGACACATGAAACGATGCTCAGCATCCCTACTCATCAGGGAAATACAAATCACAGGGAAATACACTGAGATACCACCTCACAAAGGTCAGAGTGGCTAAAATGAACAAATCAGGAGACTACAGATGCTGGCGAGGATGTGGAGAAACGGGCACCCTCTTACACTGTTGGTGGGAATGTAAACGGGTGCAGCCCCTCTGGAAAACAGTGTGGAGGTTCCTCAAAAAATTAACAGTAGAACTCCCCTATGGCTCAGCAATAGCACTGCTAGGAATTTACCCAAGGGATACAAGAGTGCTGATGCACAGGGGCACATGTACCCCAATGTTCATAGCAGCACTCTCAACAATAGCCGAATCATAGTAACAGCCTAAATGTCCATCAGCTGATGAATGGGTCAAGAAGATGTGGTTTATCTACACAATGGAATACTACATGGCAATAAGAATGAAATCTGGCCATTTGCAGCAACATGGATGGAACTTGAGGGTGTTATGCTGAGTGAAATGAGAGGCAGAGAAGGGCAGATACCATATGTTTACATGTATAGGTGGATTAGGAGGAACTTAACGGAGGACCATGGGGGAGGAGAAGGGGAAAAATAATTGAGGAGAGGGAGGGGGGCAAACCATGAGAGACTCTTGAATGCTGAGAACAAACTGAGGCTGATGGGAGTGGGGGAGAGGGGAAGGGGGGTGATGGGCATGGAGGAGGACACTTGTTGGGATGAGCACTGGGTGTTATATGGAAACCAAGTTGACAATAAACTATTTAAAAAAAAGAATTAATTTCCTTTGTTTTCCTAACATTTACCAAAATGAAATATTTTAACAAGACAGTGACGGTGACTTTTGTATTCTGTTGGATATCTAAGTGTCCAGCCCTCAGATGCAAGCTTTTACTTCTGTTCAAATATCCTATTTTACCACACTGGATATTAAGATTAGTTAATTTATTTTTATTAAGACTTACTTTAAATATTGGGAGAGCTGTTCACTTCTTGATTTAGACTTGGCCCTTACTTTGTCACACTTCTGAAGAAGAGTAAGGCATATATTTTAGGTGGAGATAATAATACGTGTGGAGTGGGAGGGATGGAAACAACAAATGAATTCTATGTATGCAAATTATTCGGGCCATTTGTAGAATTACAAAGGAATATGGTTGGTAAAATGGGGGTGATGTGGAGGTGCTTTGAAGGCCAGGCTGAGGGATCTGAATTTCATTTAATTGGATCCATTACTGGTCTTTGAGTAAAGGAATAACAAATGATAGAATTCTGAGAACACCATTGCTACCAGCTACATACAGGAATGGGGTGGGGGTTGGGCCAGGAATTAGAGCTGTCACTTCTATGAGTTAATAAGGGTCTGGATTCGGCTACTGTAATCTCAAACCTTAGCATGCATGAAAATCTCCTGAGGTGGGACGCGTGGAAAAATACATATTTCCTTGGCGTCACCTGAAAGATTCTGATTCAGGAGATCTGGTGTAGGGCCCGGGACTTTCTAATGAGTGAAACTTGGGTGGCTGTGATCTTCAGATCACACTTTGAGAAATACTGAATGGGTTACAGGAATGGGAAGATGGGTCAGATCTTAGAAATACCATGAAGAGAGATGTATGAAAGGCATCGGGTAATCACTGGAAAGGGAGAGAAGAGAGGCATAAGAGACTTACAGATTCCTAGAGACTAGGTGGGCAGAAGGACTGAGCAAAGGGGAACCTGGAAAGGTGTCATCAGAAGCAGAAATAATACTGGATTTGGTCATGTGCTCAGGGATCTGTAGAGAGTCACGGGGAGATGGTGTGGAGACAACTGAGAACCGGAGAAGCGAGAAAGGGCGGCAAGGTCAGGGCTGATACCGTGCATTCCACGATGTACCAGGAGGCAGCAGGGAGCAGGACTGAGGGAAAGGTGGTGGGGAGTGAGGAAACGGAGGGATTACAGACACGTCGCAGTGTCCGCTGTCACAGGTCATCGGAGAGAACAGGGTGGCGCGTCCGGTTCAGAGGCTGCTGAGTGGAAGCCTCTACGGGCACGCTTCTCTGTGGCACAAGAAGGGGGAGAGCTGTTCCGGGTAGAAGGGGGAGAGCTGTTCCGGGTAGAAGGGGGAGAGCTGTTCTGGGTAGAAGGGGGAGAGCTGTTCCGGGTAGAAGGGGGAGAGCTGTTCCGGGTGAGCTGACGGGGGATCATCTGGGTCTGCCTTCTTCCAGCCCCTCTTGCTCTATGCCTCCCAGTGGGACTGCGCCTGCTCTGAAAGATCAGTACTTCTTAAACTGCAGTGAGCAGGTGAATCACCTGGGGGAAATCACCTATTAGAAATGCAGATTCTGATTCAGTAGTTCTGGGGTGGGGCCTAAGCATCTGCAGTTCTCACATACTCTAAAGTGATCTCACTGCGGCTAGTCCTCAGATCGTACTTGGAGAAAGATGGTGTCAAAATCTCTGTTGGCGAATATTCTATACACAGAGGCAGAAGACAGTGGGCAGACAGATCAGAGTAAAGCAAAAACGTGGTTTGCCATTTATACGGGTTAGATAAAACCCTCAGTGGGTTTAGATCGGTGGTTCACAGCGGAGGGCAATTTTGCCTCCAAGGGGACAGCTGGCAATGTCTGGAGACATTTTTGGTGGTCACTCCTTAGGGTGTGGGGGCGCTATAGGTTAGTAAAAGGCAGAGGTCAGGGATGCTGCTAAACATTGACAATGCATAGGACAGTCCCCCAACAAAGAATGATCTAACCCAAAGTGTCAACGGTGTCAAGGTTGAGAAATTCTAATTTAAGTGAAGAAGACTTTTGTAGTAGAAAGAGCAAAGACTCTGTAGTCTAGGATCTAATATAAGCCCTGACATTTACCAGTTGTGTGACTTCAGAAAAATCCCTTAACTTCGCTGAGTTTTGTTTTCATAACTATGAAAAAAGGTTGACAAGTTGTGGGGCTCATGACTCAGCAGGCCTCTGTAAAGAGCAGTCTCCTTTCCTTCATTTGTACCTTAGGGTGCTTGGGCCAAGAAAGAATAAAATCTAGCACAGACATGGAATGTAGTAGGACCAAGCCCATGGGGCTTCTGGGTCAAGGGTAAGCTCTTCAGGGCAAAGAATGAAAAAAATTCTAAGTTAGTACTAACCACCAAGTTGCCAATAACCATGACCATCATGAAGACAATGAGGCACATGGCCTGGCCCGCCACTTCCATGCAGTCCCACATGGTCTCGATCCACTCCCCGCACAACACTCGAAAGACAATGAGGAAGGAATGGAAAAAGTCATTCATGTGCCAGCGAGGGAGTTCGCAGTCCTGGTTGATCTTGCAGACACACTCTTTGTAGCTCTTTCCGAAGAGCTGCATCCCCACCACGGCAAAGATGAAGACGATGATGGCCAGCACCAGGGTCAAGTTGCCCAGGGCACCCACTGAATTTCCAATAATCTTAATCAGCATGTTCAGGGTGGGCCAGGATTTGGCCAATTTGAAGACTCGGAGCTACAAAAACCAAACAAAGATCAAATCATACTCAATCTATTTTCTTACCACATCGCTAAAATAAAAACATAAAATCTGTAAGATCAGCTTAAATTTATTGAACACCCTTGGGAGGTTCCTAGGACTTTCTGTTTTCGACCACAGTGGGAGAACATGAGGCATAGATGGGGAAAATGGATTAATTTCACAGTAAGGGAAAGATTTAGAACTAAGAGTCAAGAATACTGCCTAGATCTAGCCCCCTGTATTGGTCCCTGGGTCAGTCCACTTTTTAAAAACCCATACATGAACATATCCTTTCCTACTGATTTTGCCTTGACTTCTCAAGGAAAATGTGATTTGTAGTGAAGCAAAAGGTCAGAATAGGAAGGACAGTGAAAATAAGTCATCTCTTTTTCAAAAACATGCATTTAAAAATTCTGAAATCTCTCTTTTTGACCAGTGGCTGATATGAAACTTTGTGATATACTTGGAATAATTTGGAGAAAAAGCACCACACCCAGGTAGGGGCAGTTGCACACATATCAAACATCGTATGAAAAGGGACTATAATGATATTAATTCAGAGGACAGAACTTCTGTTATCTGCAACCATGAAATTTCAATATTTTGTAATGAATGATTTACAAGGTCGTAGCTAATAGTCTGAGAAGTATAAATGAAGAAAGGGACCTTGAATGAAATGATAATGAGATCATTCTCAGACGTCATGAGTTAATGACTAACACATGAGATAACAGGAATTGTGGTAGAAGGCAATGGTGGCAATTGGGACACTTTTCCTTTGAAAGCTTGAGCCTTATCTGAGGGCTCAAGAGCTACCAGGTGCTTCTCTGTGTGAATATCTGGGTCATTCATATTTTTCCCCTTTCTGACTGGCTTTTTAATCACTAGGAATATTAGTGCTAAGGTGGCTTCTAGCTCTTATTCCTTCATCTCATCTTCCAGATAGTAAGAACTATTTTCCAAAAATCTACTGTGGGCTGGATCCGAACCAAAGACTAGTAAGCAGAGGTTTCAGAAACCGGGCAGATGTTATTTGTGACCTGGACTCAGTGAGACTTCTGTTGTACAAACAGTTCCATTTTATTCCAATTCTCCTTCTTAAATATGCTGAATATCCTGATGAGAAAACCTAAAATCCTTTCAGTTACAAGTGCTTAGGTATTATTTCCAATGGGGAGAGAAAAAAACCTAAGCCCCCCCCCCCCATTCTGATGCTTTGTTTGAGGGGGATATCCTCAAAGTAACTCAGCTTCTTAAGGGAGTTAATCAGGGCATCACTTATGCCTATGTTTATGGGAAGCTCTTTTGAGGACATCTTTCACTATTCTGTCAGTCATTTTAGTAATTTTAACATCACCTTCTTCAAACATATTACAGAGTCCTTTTCAGCTAGTGTTAAGGAAACAAATTGAGTGTTCAACCATTAATTTCAACATAATTTTAAAAGTTATTATTTCATTCTCATTTTCTGGAAGGGGTCACCATGCGAGAAGAAACGAGAGACATCTTTGAACAAGGAGAAAACTGTGCCATTTTGGGGAGATGCTCACACAAAAAAACAGATTCACTGGCAAATCCAACTTAGATCTCAGAATAGCCCTTGGGAGTCCTTCTTTTTCATCTTTCAGATTAACCCTTATTTTCCGAGGAAATCCCTAAAATGGACGTCTGCTTGTGTATTGATATTAAAAACTAACTTCTATATTAGGTGTTTAGCAGAAAACTCGACAAGATTTTAGTATCTAAGCCAATAAATCGCCAACTGGAATTGTGAGCAGAATATAGCTAAGGATTCTTCCAATCATCAAACTAATGTATGCCAAACTTTTTTAGTAGGTATCAGACAGGAAATGTAAAAAGTTGGAGAAACATGGAATACCAATCGGAAAGATCGCAGCACCGAGAGCCCCTCCACATCTGCCAGACTCAGTTCCATTAAACTGAGGGACACGATAAATCCGTCAAAAATGTTCCAACCTTCTTGGAAATAATAGTAGGGATCCATGGCTATGAGCTTCAGGAACATTTCTGCTGTGAAAATTCCAGTGAAAACCTAAAGAGGGGAAGGCGGGGGGTAAGAAAAAGAAATAATAGAGAATGCCTTTACCATTATCTTTGAAGACATGTCCAAGAAGCCTCAAGACCCAGCCTTGCCTAAATTATGCCTCTGAGGACATCAGTCCTTCAATGTCCTGTGACTATACCACGTGATGCAGGATAGTCTTGTCTCCCTCGTGAATCAAGTGCTCAGTCCAAGTGTTTACATCATCATTGCCAGAACCACCCAAGAATGCATTTAAAAAATGATTTAATTTTTATTTTATTTTATTTTTTTAAATGTTTTATTTATTTCCGAGAGAGAGAGAGAGCGAGCGAGAGGGAGAAAGAGAGAGACAGTGTGAGCCGGGGAGGGTCAGAGAGAGAGAGGGAGACATAGAATCTGAAACAGGCTCCAGGTCCTGAGCTAGCTGTCAGCACAGAGCCTGATGTGGGGCTCAAACCCACGAACTGTGAGATCATGACCTGAGCTGAAGTAGGATGTCTAACCGACTGAGCCACCCAGGCGCCCCTAAAAAACGATTTTAAAGAGGGGCACCTGGGTGGCTCAGTCAGTTAAGGGTCTGACTTTGGCTCAGGTCATGATCTCGCAGTTTGTGGGTTCGAGCCTTGCATCGGGCTCTGTGCTGAACAGCTCAGAGCCTGGAGCCTGCTTCGGATTCTGTGTCTCCCTCTCTTTCTGCCCTCCCCCGCTCACACTATGTCTCTTTCTCAAAAATAAATAAATATTTAAAAAAAAACTGATGTTAAGCAATAGGAATCCTTCTATTTTTTTTTTTTTTTTTTTTTGAGACAGAGAGAAACAGAGTGTGAGCAGAGGAGGGGCAGAGAGAGGGAGACACAGAATCTGAAACAGGCTCCAGGCTCTGAGCTGTCAGCACAGAGCCCAACTCTGGGCTCGAACTCATGAACTGTGAGATCATGACCTGAGCCAAAGTCAGACGCGTAACTGACTGAGCCACCCACGTGCCCCTAGGGACTCCTCCTAAAAGTCAGCAGTCATTTTGAATGTTTATGCTTGGGGCATCTGGCTAAAAAAAAAAAAAAAAAGAAAAAAGAAAAGAAAGAAATTCATTGAGTCATGATTATATTAAAAATATAGCATTCCTGATTTGATATTACGTGTCTTATTAACTTTAGACAAATGCTGCAGGGTTTCTTATTTTATTTTAAATTGTAGAAGCAACAGAACACTGTTGCAAGTGTGCAAAATATAGGAAAACATTAGTCTCCACCTTGCATACAACTATCAGTTTTGTGTATTCCCTTTCCGTTTTTTCCCCCAATGCGTGTATATTTTGACAGAGTTGTAAAATCATGGAGTACATAATACCTTGGGTCTTGTTTTTCACTTATCACCACTCAGTTCATGTTGCTACGTAATCTTCCTACTTCCCCTTTATATCACTTGCATAGAATTCTATTGGGTGATAATATCCTTAAAGAACTTTCTTACTGTTGGACACTTTGGTGCTTCCTTTTGACTTTTTAAATGTTATAATCAATGACATAATCACTGTTTAGATTGAGAGCTTACTGGGTATGACAATGACTCGCTCCCTGTGTTACCCGACTCCCACTTTCCTACCGTTCAGAGCACCCTGTGTTTCCCAGTGCCTTCGTCTCCGCACAGGAGTTAATAATATCACATGCGGTAAAAAGTAAAATCCCATGGACAGCGGTTTCGATAAGACCTGTACCCTCATTCTAACAAGCTGACCATGTAACACCACACTCTTACTAAATGTTACGATTTTAGAGGGAGACTTTATATGTAATAGGTTTTAAACTCATAATAAATCAGTACTTGCAACTACCTGGTTACCAATTTTACTGTTAAAATGGTAGGAGTTTAAATGAAGGAGTTTAAGGAAACCTTTGAAGATACAGTCTGAGGACAGAACTGAAAATAGGGAAAAATACTTAGATGACAGATGCTGTTTGGAAAGAGACTCGATGAATGTATAGCAATAACAAAACAGAATGGCATGATGGGGATCAGAATGGATGCGTGGGCTGTAAAGTTTTATGTCCCTGTACTTTTCCATGGTTCCGCATTTTTCTAAACTGAAGATGCGGTATTCTAGAACTGAAAGAAAATATTCCCTGAAGAGATCCAGTGAGAAGCAAAAATCAAAGTTCACGGTGCACGCTATGTATCTACCGAGGGAGCATCACTCTAAGTCAGGGCATCAATCCCTGACAGACATTTTACCCTCGGCGTCAACCCATGGAAGGTTTCTCTACATAGAAATGGTGGCCTGCTTACCGCAAACCAAATAGAGACTGAGTTCACCACTGGTTCTGGCGAACACGCAGGAAATACTCAATAGTCATCACTGGCTAACTGACCACAGAATATTTACACTGCGGGAACTTTAGTTCCTAAGAGAAAATCAATCATGACACAGTTACTGTGGCTTTTCAGTGGGATGAACGGTATCCAAAGGCCTGGGGGAATGCCTGGGACAGAGGTCGGCAAGCGGGTTATTCCAACATACGGTACTGTCACCTTTTGGGGTTTTGGAAAAAATAAATTGTGATTATTTTTGTGGTATGAAGGAATCACTATTTTTTAAGTTTTATTTATTTATATGTTTGTTAAAAAAAGTTTTTTTTATAGTTTTTAAACTTATTTTTGAGACAGAGAGAGACAGAGCATGAGCAGGGGAGGGGCAGAGAGAGAGGGTGACACAGAATCCAAAACAGGCTCCAGGCTCTGAGCTGTCAGCACAGAACCTGATGCGGGGCTCAAACCCACGAGCTGCGAGATCATGACCTGAGCTGAAGTCAGCCACTTTACTGACTGAGCCACCCAGGCACCCCTAAGTTTTATTTTTTAGATTTACTTTTATAATTTATTTTGATGGGGGGAGTATAAGTGGGGAAGAGAGAGAGAGAGAGAGAGAGAAAGAGAATCCTAAGCAGGCTCCATGCCCAGCACAGAGCTCAAAGTGGGGGTCCCTACCTCAGCCATGCAGAATGGAGAGACCTTGGACATGTACCGGGGAACATGATGGGCGGCAAGGACTAGTCAGAGAAAGGGTCTCCTCTGCCACATGTGTTTTCATAATCATAATCAAAATGATATTATAACACTTGAATAGCATATTTGGATTTAACATAAAAACTCTGTGTGTGTGTGTGTGTGAGAGAGAGAGAGAGAGAGAGACAGACAGACAGACAGACATCAGGCAGAGACCATGCCCAAATTTAATGGTAACAATTAGATTTGACTTGCTTGTGGTGAAACTCCTAAGGAATAATGACGCCCAGAAGACCTAGAGGATTCTTCCCAACTAATTCTTCCCGATCTATGAAAATCCAATCAACTCCTGATTTTTGGACTAAAGACATAAAACAGACAATCCCCAAAACACAACTATTTGACTTCAGAATGCACTGTCATCTATTTAAAAAAAAAAAAAAAAACCCTCATTCTTATCTTCTAAATAATGTAATAAATTAAATATATGACTTAAGCTAACATTAAAGTCAATCTGGCACAGATCAACTAACGGTGGAAACTGGATGAGAGCCCGGAAGTTGGGCGGGAGGGGGAAACCAGCCTGGAATTAAATGTTTCCCCGCGATAGGCCCCATATGGATAATTAAGATACGACAGTGCAGGCAAATTTATAGGTAGGTTTACTGCACTAGAAGAGCTCCCCTGTTTTGTGGTGCTTATGATTGAAGGTGAAAGGGAAGTGATGTGCTGGAGCACTGCAGGCAGCAATGTGAGAAAGGGAATGAGAAAAAAAAAAAATCCCGGAGTCCTTGGCTCAGGTTGCCAAAACCAACCCACTGCACCATGCCTCCCATTCTGTCACCATGCTTGGTTTTCTGCCAAGAGCTCCTAAATGACGTCTTCGAAGTTCTGCAGAAAGAGGGAACAGCCACGGGATCACAACAGTGAGCAGAAGTGGCTGGGGCTGGACCATATGTGGAAGCATTTGTCTTCCAATTAACTACAACTTTCTTTTCAACTAAGCTCCAGCTTCCAGTATCAGAAAAAGATGTCCTACGGGCAAAACGTGTTCTGATAATAAAATCCGGAGAGAATGTTCCATCTTACCAGATTTCCCACAGCCAAGACGTGTTCAAATTGTGGTGTCATAGGATGGTGCTCCATTGCCATAAACAGGGTATTCAGGACAATGCAGATGGTGATGGCCAGGTCCACAAAAGGGTCCATAACGATCAAGTTCACAATCTCTTTCAGTTTTATCCAGTAGGGGTGGCACTCCCAGATGAGGAAAGTATTGGCGAATTTATACCAGCATGGCGGGCACTTTCTCTGCGACTCTTCCAGCTCTGCAGTAAGGAACAAAGGTGGCCCTCAATCATGGTGAGAAAACAAAGAGGGTTTACAAGAGCTCCTCCTCCCCCTCCCTGAGTCATTAAGTTCATCGCTGCTATGAACCACGAGAAGAAAGGTAGTTTGAGCTGACCGTCCGAAGTGTGTGGTCCCCCCACAGCCATTTTCTTTCTCTTTGAAGGGAAAGAGGAGGCATGGGAAATACCAGGTCACTTCTCTGTTAACAACTATCTAGTTAGAAATTAGAGTGTGATCCATCGTTCTGGGAGCACGGCATAGTGGTTAGGGGCTTGGCCTTTGGAGTCTGACTCCCTGGTCCAACTGGCTTCAACACTCACAATGTGGAACATTGGGCAAGTTACAGATTCCTCTACTCTTCTGTTGCCTCATCTGAAGCAACACCCACTATACAGGCTATAGGACTACATGAGTCCTAGACTCTTCATCCACTGACTAAGTGCGCTGACGAATGTAAAGCAGACAGCGTAGCACCTGCACAAGGCAAAGTCCTCAATAAATGGCAGGTGCGATACTATACGCTGTATCGCTAAATTATCAGAGGAGCAATCAAAAGCATAGACTCTGAAATCAGACATATCTGGGTGCAAATACCAGCTCAGACACAGCTCACTGTGGGAACCTGAGTAAGTTACTTCAATTGCTGAATTAAAAGAGCTAAGATATATATAAAGCACCTTGGAACACCGTAGTGTAACAAAATGCTACCGAAGCATTTGCCGTTATTATTATCTTTACAGCAGAAAAGCAGTTGCAATGGGGCGCCTGGGTGGCTCAGTCGGTTGGGCATACGACTTTGGCTCAGGTCATGATCTCACGGTTTGTGGGTTCGAGCCCCGCGTCAGGCTCTGTGCTGACAGCTCAGAGCCTGGAGCCTGTTTCGGATTCTGTCTCCCTCTTTCTCTGACCCTCCCCTGCTCACGCTGTCTCTCTCTCTCTCAGAAATAAATAAAAAACATTTTTAAAAAATCTTAAAAAAAAAGCAAAGCAAAGCAAAGCAGTAGCACTGGTAGCCAGGCTACCACGTGCAGTGTGTCTCTTATGTTTCCAAAGAAGGGCAAGTCAGTGAGTTCACAACTCACGGCTGCGTTGGGTACAGGAGTCCCACTCCTTCCCCTGCTCCCTTCCCTTCCTCTCTCTCATCCTCCCCACTCTCTTCTTTTCCCCTTCTCTCTTGCCCTTTCTCCCCCCACCCTTCCCCTCTCTGTTTTCGTCTTTCCTTCCTCCACCTTTTTATTCTTTCCTTTTTTCTTGTCTTCTTTCTCTTTTAGAAACAGCACTGGTGTGTTTCAAACAAGCTCTTCTGTGGCCCCCAATGTATAAAACAGTAAACCAGGAACCCCTCTAGTTGAAACTCATCATGGACTTCTTCCTTCCCTGAGGCACTTCCCCGGATCCCAGGACTCTGATAGACATGGACTAAATATCACCAGACCAACATGACCTCTAAGGTCGTTCACAAAACGAAGATGGAAAAGGACCATCAGACAAGAAGGCAGAGAGCCATTCGGCAGGCAGCCACGACATTCTAGGCATGAGGCCCTGGGTAACAAAGCCCTCCTCAAGTTAAGTATGAATTAGAACAGGCTGGATTACAAAAATCCAAGGACCTTGATCTAGGAGGCTGTTCTTTAAGAGACGTGGCTTTGAAAACTCGTCGGCATGATAACCTTGGTTCCATGGGGTTGGATATAACCGCATCTGTCCCACACCCCAACCCTATTCTGCTGACAAAACCAAATCATGCAGGGAATGAATAAAAGTTTCCCAATGTTTTACCAAGAACAAGATGGCTGCCTGAAATTAGTCTACTTTCCCTTTTTCCAACCAGCTGGATGGTGCCCATGGTGATGGCTTTATTTCAGAGGGGGTGCTCTGGTTGGGTTTTTGATTGGCTCCCTGGTTGCTAAGAAAATGGTTGCCTTGGTTTTTCAGATTTAAGGGCCACAGTAAGCGCCACGTGGGAGTTTGCGTGGGAAAGGAAGTCTGTGAAGAAAATTTGCTTTGGCTTCTTCCTCATAGAACTCCCTCCCTTCCCAAGGTAAATTTAGTTTTCTAACCAAAAAAAGAAAATGAAAAGGTTTTCTTATTTCCATAAATTCTTATAGTACATATTTGGAAATTTGGTTCCTTTCCTTTTTTTAATCTCCTCCCTTCTCCAAGTGTCTGCTGTTCCCTGGCACGTGGAGGTTGAAGCCGCGACTGTTCGCGTTTCTGACAGGAGACACAATGGCACTGTTGTAGAGTGCACTAGGCGCCCAGTCTTTGCCAGATACTGAAGAGGGGTTTCCCTGCCCTATGGGGCACCAGGAAGATTCCTACAGGGATACTAGGGATCGTATCCACATCGTCTCGCATATGCTCTCAGGATAATCTTTTCCATTCCACAGTTAAGTCAATGTGGAGCTTTAGAAAAGATCAGTTAGGTGAATGTAAAGGTTTAGAAAGTGACGCTCAGCTTTGCCAACGGTTACTGGCCCCGCATGCCTGACACGGCTAAGAATTTGGTCTGGGGGAAGACGAGATGTCCAAAGGCTTGTGGGGTTCCCCTTACTTTGCTCCTCTTGCATATTTTCAGAGAGGTAACCGTAGTCTCGACCTCAGGTGCACTGGGAATCGTTTTCAGAGAGGGCCTCACTATTCCACCAAGATGGTGGCGTTAGCAGACCCTGAGGTTTTTCAAGGCAGGGCTTCTCTCGATTCAATTCAACAACGTTTAAGCACCTACTGTGTGTGAGGTGCTGGGAATACTTTGGTGAACAAGAGTCCCCATCCTCACAGAGCCTACAGCCACCCTGGGAAAGGTGGAGAGCAGATAAGCAATTGTGCAGACACTGGGTGCTTGTCAGTTGAACCAAAGAGTGAATCGACAGATTGTGGCAGCAACAGCGATGGCCAATTACCTCTATAAGGAGTTTCTGAGACTGTTTTACCTGAGAACCAATAACACCAAGTATTATCATTCATGTCTTCAGCGTTACTTCACCAACAGTCTCTCCTTCTCCCCCAGCCTCGCTGCTTTGAGAAGGGAGATGGTACTACTCTCTGCCCACATCCTGCCCCCAGTCCTCGGAAATATCCCCAAGCGGATGGCACCGCTGACTGAATTCTGCTGAGTTTACTGGGTCCGGGTGAGCACATCTGCCAATGTGATAGGTGTGACAAACAGCAAGGTGGGATTTTCTCATTACGTACATGGTTCTTGAATGCTCCAATGTGGTTTCTAAGCTATCGGGTAGGTGGAAGCCTGCTTCTCTGGTTTGGTGATCCAAAGATCAAAATAATGTCAGAGTTTCTGAACTGAAGGTCTGAGAAGCAATAACAATGATTTGTTCAATGCTGGCTTTCAGTGCCGTACTAATTATTAAACAGAGAGGGCCCTGCACAGCAAAGGAAACAACCCACAAAACTAATAGGTAACCAACAGAATGGGAAAAGATAGGTGCAAATGACATATCAGATAAAGGGTTGATATCCAGAATCTATAAGGAACTCACCAAACTCCACACCTGAAAAACAAACAACCCAGTGAAGAAATGGGCTGAAGATATGAACAGACACTTCTCCAAAGAGGACATCCAGATGGCCAACAGACACATGAAACGATGCTCAGCATCCCTACTCATCAGGGAAATACAAATCAAAACCACACTGAGATACCACCTCACGCCAGTCAGAGTGGCTAAAATGAGCAAATCAGAGAACTCTAGATGCTGGCGAGGATGTTGAGAAATGGGCACCCTCCTACTCTGTTGGTGGGAATGCAAACTGGTGCAGCCCCTCTGGAAAACAGTGTGGAGGTTCCTCAGGAAACTAACAATAGAACTCCCTTATGACCCAGCAATAGCACTGCTAGGAATTTACCCAAGGGATACAGAAATGCTGATGCATAGGAGCACATGTACCCCATTGTTCATAGCAGCACTCTCCACAATAGCTAAAACATGGAGGGAGCCTAAGTGTCCATCAATGGACGAATGGATCAAGAAGATGTGGTTTATCTATACCATGGAATACTACATGGCAATGAGACAATGAAATCTGGCCATGTGTAGCAACATGGATGGACCTTGAGGGTGTTATGCTGAGCGAAATAAGTCATGCAGAGAAGGACAACTATCATGTTTGCACGTATAGGAGGATTAGGAGGAACTTAACTGAGGACCATGGGGGAGAAGAAGGGGGGAAATGGTGGGAGAAATGATGGGGGAAAGGGAGAGAGGCAAACCATGAGAGACTCTTGAATGCTGAGAAACAAACTGAGGACTGATGGATGTGGGGGGAGGGGGAGATGGGCACGGAGGAGGGCACTTGTGGGGATGAGCACTGGGTGTTATATGGAAACCAACTTGAGAATAAACTATTTGTAAAAAAAAAAATAATTAGAAAGAATAAAATCACTTACAAATAAATAATACCCAATGTGCCATAAAAACAAAAAAACAAAACAGAGAGGGGCCAGCGGTGAAAGAGGAATGGAGCTTTCCTAATGCCCTTTAATTCCCTCTCATGTTCTTCAGTCCCAGCCATTCATTGTTCTATGCTTATGGCAGTTCTGTCTCCTCGGCTTTAACAAAGGGAGCTGAATACTAGGGGAGGGGATGGAGGTCTGTCTGAGCAGTGAAAGGCTATGTGAACATTAGGACTTAGAAAGGGGAGAAAGAGCTGGATCGGCTTCTTACTCAGGAAGGCAGCTCTGACTGTCTCTCCCCTGAGCTACCCCGACATCTATTTTCTTATCATGTGTGTGCTGGTGGGTGGGGGGTGGAGAATGAGCGTAGCAGAAGAGGAAGAGAAGGAAGAGCACAGCGAGAAGAGGAAGAAGAGGGAGAAGAAAAAGACAGAGCTTCCACTCCAGTGTTTCCAGCCAACTCAGCAGAGGAATGGAGGTACCAAGGCCTCCCACAGGCAGCCTGCAGCACCGACCCCCACACCGTTCCAAGCATAGCAAGGTTCAGCTCCTCAAGCATTTCTTGAGCATTTACCTTCACTAGACCCTGAGCCAGGTCGCTGTAGTGGTCAACTACGGTAACTGCTGCACCGCACCGATAGTTCTACGGTTCTGAGGTCATTGCCAGTAATAAAGGTGCCTGTTGGAGGGGTTCATTTGTCTTTCTCAATTTCCACAGATTCTCAGAGAAATCCCATTCTTGTCCCCAAATGAAGAATAACTTTAGCCAAAGTTCTTAAGCTAGTGTTTCTTAGCTTGGAATTTTTGAAAAAAAGTTTATTTACTTATTTTGAGTGAGAGAGAGAGAGAGAGAGAGAGAGAGGAAGAAGGAGAGGGAGAGGGAGATTCCCAAGCAGGCACTGCGCTGCCAGTGTGGAGCCTGACTTAGGGCTTGATCTCATGAACTGTGAAATCATGACTTGAAAGGAAATCAAAAGTCAGACGCTACCACAGATGTCCCTGCTGAACTGTCTCTTTCTCTCTGAGTAGAAGTGGTACTGAACTTAAAGGAGTCAAAAAAGAACTTGTCCTAAGATACCAGGATAATTTCGAATCTCCTTATGTCTGGGACTCTGGTCATCGTTGGGTGAAGCCTGGGGGATTGAACTCTGAAGGACAGCAATCTGAGGCCTCGAGAATATTCTGGATCTCTAGTGGGAAAGCTCAGCTAAAGCAATGTGAATCAAAAGAAGATTTATGCAGAATCAGTCAGAATCTTGTGAGAGAAAACGCAGCCATTGAATCTACCTCTGAAGAGAGCCAGGGGCGCCTGGAAGGCCAGGCTGTGTCATGGAGGAACCACCTAATACCAAGTTCAGGTGCCGATGGCAACATTACTGCAGATACGCTCTGATTCAACAGTGGTTGCTCTTTTCCTGTGGCACAGAGTGCCGAAATAAGAGGGGTTTCAGCTTACCTATTCACACATCAAATATATTTATGGATATGTGGGGGTGTTTGACGAGAGGCAGAATTAGGTGCAATCAAAATGCACAGTACATTAGTCCTTCAGGGAAAGCCAAGAGGGTTGTAGGTAGCTAAAGAAGAAAAGAGGAAGATATGTTTCGGGGTAGAGGGCAGGAGGGGGATTCCACCTTTTCATATCTTCACACTTCAGTCAACATCCTTTGTGCTGGTTCCTCAGGACAAGTATAGGCTTCTTGAGATCTGCCGGCTCACTCCTAAATGTCATTCCTTCATACTTCTTATCTATCCGTGTACAATGCGGGTAGCAGCTCTGAAGCCCTTATTTGATTCTCTGCATGCAGATATGGGATGCCGATTTCTAGAACAAGTAGACTATTTCTAAAGTTCAGAGTCAATTTTTGCAAAAGTCAGGCCAACGGACAGGGATTATATTTATCATGCACTCTACATATTTATATCTAGGTGGCTCAGGCTGACATCAAGGGCACATACCTTCTACTAGTGTATTTGTAACAACACTCAATATGCTGTTGATTCTGTCCTTCCGTCCATAGGAGGCCAGCTGGTCCATGGAAACTAAGAGAGATCCAGGGCCTTTCTTCTTAATTTCCACCTCAGTTGTAGCCTAGAAAAAATAGTAAATCAGGTGAGTAAAGTCTTATAAAGGTGAAAGCTGGGTCATACTGGACATACAGTGCAGAGTGTGAGCAGAAACATATGCTCTTCATAACATCTTTGTACTTTGATCCTGCAATCTTATTAACCTCAGGAAGTAGAATGAAACATGACCAAGGATCATCCTTAGCGCTACTCATGAGACGACCAGGTTAAGTTTGTACAGATCTATGGTGAACCAAAGAATCTGCCTGGGACCCAAACACCTCATCTGGTCAATTCCAAGCACACAGTGGAAAGACCAGATCTTCTGCGGCGATGCCAGCAGAAGGAGAACCTGAGTTTTCCCATCTCAGTCTCATTTCCACAGCATTTGGCTAGAATTGGACCACATGATGAAGTAAGTCGAATTCATTCTATTCGACATTTCATTAAAGGGCCAAGTCCCTGATCACACTGAGTGCTGTAGACGTTGCTTCCTCCATGGGTAGAGGCACCATCACTCTCCCAAACTGTCACTTCCAAATGTCAAACCTGGGCCTAACTGAATGTTAGCAAGTTGAAGTTCTACCCTAAATCTCCCCCAAGCCACTGTAAAGATGATGGTAAGGATTTTGCTTTTATTTTATTTTATTAAAAACAATTTAAAAAAAATTTTTATTTATTTTTAGGAGAGAGAGAGAGAGAGAGAGAGCGTGAGCAGGGGAGGGTCAGAGAGAGAGGGAGATACAGACTCTGAAATAGGCTCCAGGCTCTGAGCTGGCAGTCAGCACAGAGCCTGACGCGGGGCTTGAACCCACGAACTGCGAGATCATGACCTAAGCGAAAGTCGGACGCTTAACCGACTAAGCCACCCAGGCGCCCCTTTATTAAAAAATTTTTAATGTTTATTTCTGAGGGGGGAGAGAGAAAGAGAGAGAGAGAGAGAGAGAGAGAGAAAACACAAGCGGGGGAGGGGCAGAGAGAGGGAGACACAGAATCTGAAGCAGGTTCCAGGCTCTGAGCTGTCAGCACAGAGCCCGACGCGGGGCCCGAACCCACGAACTGTGAGATCATGACCTGAGCTGAAGTCGGACAATTAACCGACTGAGCCAACCAGATGCTCCTCGCTATTTTAAGTAAACTTATAGTGCTATATATGTTTATCTTGCCCTTGTAAAATTTTACTTTATAAGTTAACCTGCAATGTTCAAATTCCCAGTCAAACAAAAAGGGCAGAAAACACCACCAGACTGTTATACAAACTATTTTTTACATGCTCCACTGTGGGCAATACTGGTAGGGGAGATTATAGCATGGTGTTAATGTCCCTTGCCCGTGTTCTCTGTGCCAACCTGAATGTGCTACATTAGGTCAGATTAAACACAGTGGATTAAAAGCTAGCTTTCAAGTAACCATGCTGTACACTATAACACATCATCCAGGTAATGTTGGCTGTCCCTCCCACTGTGAAGGTAAGAAGAGTCCCCATCTCTCAGAGGGCAGGGAAGACACATGTTTGTATGAAGCTAGAAAAGTCAGTCTGATCAGGACCAGAAGGACCCTAGCTGTTTTTGAAAAGAAAATAATAGTCTCTAGGGAGCTACATCCGAAAGGCTTTCTGTCCTTAGATATGTTTAGATGTTAAGAACTGTACAGAAGAAAGTATCTGGCACATCATAATGCATCTTATTACAGTGTTTCATCAAGCTGTTTCACGGATTCAGACATTTGTTTTTCCATTGGATTTTGTTTTGTTTGTTTGACAGAGCTACAGAAGAAATGGAAAAGAAAAAGAACTGATTTCCTTGGGAATTCCTTGGCTACATTACTCTACAAACATCCGTATATGTAACAATGATTTGTTGACCATTATCTCAGGTCATAATAAGATAGATTTCTCTGGTAAGCCACTTTGTGCTCCAATTCCCAGCCTGATATTCATGACACCTAATAAATCAGATTAAATGACTGTATTTTAAAACGACAATCATCTAAAAATGAACACAGAGAGGCCCCATACAGTGGCATTTATTCATTCTAAATTTTTACTGAGCTGCTCTGTGGATCTACAGTACATGGTAGCTAATTTTCATAACGCTGACTCTCAAGGTAAGATCTAATGAACTGGCTGATTCATCAAGAAAGGATGAAACTGCATTTAAAATAGCTTTGGTTCTAAGTAGATCTTACTGTTTTCTGGACTTGCTGGATATAACAAGATATAAATTCTTGAGACCTTAATAATATTAACCTTATAAAGTTAATAAAAATGATGTCTAAAGGACCTAGTCAAATCATTAGATTCTCATTTAGTGGTATCTATTTGAAAGCTAAAATAATTTTTAGCATGGGTCAAAAAATCCACATAAAGAGAAGTTTATCCCCAAACTTCATATGAAGATGGAACAATTATTATTTCTATCTTTCTATGTAAACTGAAAATAAACTGTAGCAGGGATATGTGGTGACAACCTCTAGAATATTAAAATTTGTTCCACAGTAAGGCATGCTATAGAACGTATCTTAAATTTCAAGAAAGAAATAAAGAGGATACCAAGAAAAAGAAGTTTCAAAGATCATACTTAGGGAACTTTACAGGGTAAAAATAGAAATTCATTATGTCGCCTTTTTACACAGGCAAGAGCATTTACCACAGATCCAAGTAACTGGTTCCATTGAAAAGCCTTGTGGTAACAGTAAGACATCCAGAAAAAAATCCCCTTAAATTTGTAAATTAAACAACAGACTTCTAAAAGTCCATAGATCAAAGATAAAATCACAAAGGAAATTAGAAAATACTTTGAGGATAATGAAAACAATACGTTAAGATTTATGGGATGTGGCTAACACAATGGTTTGAGAAAATTTTATAGCACTAAGTGCTGTAAAAGATATAAAATCAATGCTCTAAACTTCCACCTTAAGAAATAAGAAAAAGATCATGGGGCGCCTGGGTGGCTTAGTCGGTTAAGTGTCCGACTTTCGCTTAGGTCATGATCTCGCGGTTCGTGGGTTCGAGCCCCGCGTCGGGCTCTGTGCTGACTGCCGGCTCAGAGCCTGGAGCCTGTTTCAATCTGTGACTCCCTCTCTCTCTGACTCTCCCCTGCTCATGCTGTCTCTGTCTCTCTCTCCTAGAAATAAATAAAACATTAAAAAAAAATTAAAAAAAAAAAAAAGAAATAAGGAAAAGATCAAATTAAACTGTGGGTAAGTAGATGAAAGAAAATAATAAAAATAAGAGTGGAGACTAATGAATTAGTAAATGGACAAACAATAGACAATTCAAAAGGGCAAATGTTTTTTTTTAAAACAGATTAATAAAATTGATAATTCCCTGGCAAGACTGATGAAGAAAACAAGAGAGAAAACACAAATTATAATTTTTAGGAACAATGAGGACATTACTATAAATCCTACTGGCATTATTGGGATAATAAGAATATATTGTAGGGGCTCCTGGGTGGCTCAGTCGGTCAGTGTCCAACTTCGGGTCAGGTCGTGATCTCGCAGTCATGCGTTTGAGCCCCGTGTTGGGCTCTGCTCTGACAGCTAGCTCAGAGCCTGGACCCTGTTTTGAATTCTGTGTCTCCCTCTCTCTTTGACCCTCCCTTGCTCATGCTGTCTCTCTCTCTCTCAGAAATAAATAAAACATTAAAAAAAAATTAAAAAAAAAAAAAAAAAAAAAAAAAAAAAAAAAAAAAGAAATAAGGAAAAGATCAAATTAAACTGTGGGTAAGTAGATGAAAGAAAATAATAAAAATAAGAGTGGAGACTAATGAATTAGTAAATGGACAAACAATAGACAATTCAAAAGGGCAAATTTTTTTTTTAAAACAGATTAATAAAATTGATAATTCCCTGGCAAGACTGATGAAGAAAACAAGAGAGAAAACACAAATTATAATTTTTAGGAACAATGAGGACATTACTATAAATCCTACTGGCATTATTGGGATAATAAGAATATATTGTAGGGGCTCCTGGGTGGCTCAGTCGGTCAGTGTCCAACTTCGGGTCAGGTCGTGATCTCGCAGTCATGCGTTTGAGCCCCGTGTTGGGCTCTGCTCTGACAGCTAGCTCAGAGCCTGGACCCTGTTTTGAATTCTGTGTCTCCCTCTCTCTTTGACCCTCCCTTGCTCATGCTGTCTCTCTCTCTCTCAGAAATAAATAAAACATTTATAAAAAAAAAAGGATATATTGTAATTTTAAGTTGAACCATCGTCAGACAGGAAGCTTCTCTATAATATTTATAGCAGTCAGAGTATAACAGGATACAGTATCATAATAAATAAATCCAAAAATTTATGTGGGCTAACCTAAAAATAAAAAAGAATAATTGTAAACAACTTCAAGTCATTTCACCTTGCATAAAATGGACAAACTTATCAAAACACAGCTTACCAAAACTAATAGAAGAAGAAATAGAAAATCTAAATAGCTCACATTCGAAACTATTAATAAAAAAAACCTTACAATAAAGAGAACTCTAGTCCAGAGAGCTCTACAAGTGAATTCTATCAAACATTTACAGAAGAAATAATACCTATACTAATACCAATTCTTTCAGAAAACACAAAAGGGAATACTTCCCAACCTGTTTTATAAAGTTAACATAACTGTGACACTAAACCTAACAAAAACATTACAACAAAAGAAAATCAGAGACCAATATCCCTCATGAATGGCGATATGAAATCCTTAACAAAACTTAAGAAGATAGAACCCAGCAATATATACAAAGATAATAAATACATCAGGACCAACAGGATTTATCCCAGGAAAGCTAGTTTCACATTAGGAAAGAAGTCAGTGTCATTCATCACTTTAGCAGAATAAAGGAGAAAAAAACCATCTGATTATCTCAGATGCAGTAAAAGAACATTTAATAAAACTGAACACCTCGGCATAATAATATTTCTTAGCAAGCCACAAATAGAACATAGCAGTTTCAATCTGATAAAGAACATCTGTGAAAACCTATAGCCAACATTATACTTCTTGCTGGAACATTAAATATTTTTCCACTAATAATGGAATTAAGGAAGAATATCTGCTTTCATCACTTCTATGCATTTTGTATCTGAAGTACTAGCTAATGCAATAAAGCAAGAAAAATAAATAAAAGGCATAAGGATTGCAGTTGCTGTTAGTCACAGAAAATATTATTGTGCCTGTAAAAACCCTATGGAATTTGCAAAAAAAAAGACCTAATAGAACTGAGATGTTAATTTATCAAGATCATGAGATATAAGGTCATTAACTAAGATGTTAATTTACAAGATCATGGAATACAAAAACTAACTGTATTTCTATGTTCTGACAACAAATACTTAAAAATAAAAAACTTTTTATTTTTTATTTTTTAAAATGTTTATTATTTTTGAGGGAGAGAGAGACAAAGAGCAGGCAGGGGAGAGGCAGAGAGAGAGGGAGACACAGAATAGGAAGCAGGCTTCCGGTTGTCAGCATAGAGCCCAACGCAGGGCTTGAACTCACAGACCGTAAGATCATGGCCTGAGCCAGGGGTGCCTGGGTGGCTTAGTCAGTTAAGCGTCCGACTTTCGCTTCGGTCATGATCTTGCGGTTCGTGGGTTTGAGCCCCGTGTCGGACTCTGTGCTGACTGCCAGCTCAGAGCCTGGAGCCTATTTCAGAGTCTGTATCTCCCTCTCTCTCTGACCCTCCCCTGCTCACGCTGTCTCACTCTCTCTCTCCTAGAAATAAATAAAAATATTTTTAAAAAAATAAATTAAAAAAAAACAATCTGAGAGAAGTTTTCTATCATTTGTAACCAAAATGAGTTATCATCCTGAAGTGCCTAGACCCATTTAGCACACAGAATAAGCCCCTACTGTGTGCTAAACATTTTGGGGAATCTAATGGTAAGTCAGCCTTCAAGGCGTTATGAATTCTGTCCGGGGTAAAACAGTGCAAAAGACTNCTCTCTCTCTCTCCTAGAAATAAATAAAAATATTAAAAAAAAAAAAAAGATCATGGCCTGAGCTAAAGTTGGCACTCGGCCGACTGAGCCACCCGAGTGCCCTGAAAATAAACTTTTTAAATTATACCTTTTATAACAATATCAAATGCTACAAATACCAAGGAATAAATTTAGTGGAAGATGGGCAAGACTTCCACTATAAATTATACAACTTTGCTGAGCGAAACTTGAGAAGACTTAAATGAGAATAAAACTACATTCACACATTGAAAGAGTCAATATAATTAAGATGCCCATTTTCCCAAACTGACCTATAGATTCTGTGCAATCGCTATAAAAATTCTAGGCTCTTATGAAGAAACTGACCAAAAAAAAAAAAAAAAAAAACTCTAAAATATATAAAGACATGCAAAGGATCTGGAATAGCAAAATAATCTTTTAAAAAAGATCTGAACAGCAAATTAACCTCTTAAGAGACTGTTTAATGATCTTTAAAATATTTTTTGTTTGGAAGGCTTATGCTATCTCATTTCAAGACTATAAAGTTACAGTAATTAGACAAATGTAGCATTGGTATAAGCATGAACAAATAGATCAAGGGAACGGAATGGAATGCAGAAACAGATCCAAACATGTACATCAACTGATTTTTGACCAAGGTGCCAAGTCAGTTCAATGGAGAAAGGAAAGGGATTTTTTAGTTTTTTATTAATACATTTTTAAATGTTTTATCTTTTTGAGAGAGAGAGAGAAGAGAGGGAGAGAGAGTGTGTGCATGCAGAGGAAGAGCAGAGAGAGGGAGCCAGAGGATCCAAAGTGGGCTGTGTGCTGACAGCAGAGAGCCTGCTGAGGGGTTTGAATTCACAAACCGTGAGATCATGACCTGAGGTGAAGTTGGTCACTTAACCAACCGAGCCACCCAGGCGCCCCAGAAGGGAAGTCTTTTTAACAAATGATATGGAAAAACTAGATATTCATCCAAGTCAACTTCTATCTAATTTCATACCCAGAAATTAATTTGAGCTGAATCAGAGACCTGAAAGTAAAACCCAGAACTGTAAAATTTATAGAAGGAAAACAACTTCACAATTTGGGGTAATGGCAAAGATTTCTTGGGCAGGATGCAAAAAACATCATCAAAGAAAAAAAAACCTGATACACTGGATTTCATCAAAATTAAAAATGTATGCATCTGATAAAGGACTTGTGTCTATAACATAAAAAAATCAATAATGGGCAAAAGATTTAAATGAGCAACTACTAAAAGATCTATGAGAAGCCAATAAGTACGTGAAAAGATGGACATCATCATTAGTCAGCAGGGAAATGCAAATTAAAAGCATAGGAAGACAACAGTTTATCCCTACTCAAAGGTTACAATCAAAGATGAACACCGCCAAATGGTGGCTGGTATGTGGGGCACCTGGGGCTCTAACACACTGTTGGGAGGGGTAGTAAAAAGAATAGTATAACTCTTTTGGAGAGCTGTTTGGCAGTTTCTCACAAAGTTAGACGTACATTCACCACATGACCCAGGAATTTCATTGAGATAATTATCCGATATAAATGAAAACATTTATCTACCAAGATAAAATTATCTACCATGTTGCACAAGAATGCTCTCAGCAAGCTTATTCATACTACTGAATATTGGACACAACTTGAATGTCTATCAACAGGAAAATGGACTAACAATTTGGGGTGTAAGTATACAATGAAGGACCAAATGAATACTCATCAATAACAAGGAATGAAGTACTGATACCCAACATGGATGTATCTCAAAAACACCCTGTTGAGTGAAAAAAGCCAAATAAAAAATACATATTGTGGGGGTCCCTGAAAGTGGAAGCAGACTAATCCATGGTGACATATGTCAGAAGAGGTTGCTTGGAGAGGTGAGGGGATTGCATAAGAAAGGGTGCTTTCTGGGAGAGTCTTGTGGAACAAAGGAATTTAGGGGACAATTCTCAGCTGGTCACCACCTTTGTACCCACATCTTTGGTAACTCTTGGGTGAGGGTTACCCAATGTACTATTGCAATACTGACTGTGCGGTAGAATTCCTTTGAGAAAGAATATGAAAGTGTGTGTAAATACCTAGAAAATGTTATCTGTATTGTGGAGATAATGAAGATCAACCAAGTGAGAAAAGCAAAGGCTATTTATTTTGAGCTTAATATAGGGAGTCAGCCATCATCACATGCATTTTGCCAGACTCAAAGTCAGGCAGGCGAGTGGGAACGTTTTATAGTGGAAAAAAGGGAAGGCTTCAGGTATGCCTCCATTTCAAAGCTGTTGGCATGAAGAAGTTGCAGGTGGGCTAACTAGAAGCAGGGCATCCTAGGTGACTGATTAGGGGTGCATATTTGGATTCTCTGGTGGGTCCCAAATTGAAAGCAGAAACAAAAATTAGGGACATCATCAGTTATCAACCAAGTCCTACCCATCTGCTGGGGCTGACAGTTACAGAAATTATCATTTACCTTCCTGGACTGTCACTAGAAAGAGCAGACTGGCTTCCTGCAACTCTGACTTAAAGCAGGCTGGCTGCCTGGGTTGTTTACCATAGACAAGGGGGCTGGTTTCTTGGGCAGATTGTGGGTGAAGGTCCTATTTCATACATGGCCTGGTCATTGTCAGGACATGCAGTCTCTCAGTAGTCATCAGATGTGACTGATTAACGGAGAGACAGGGAGTAAACATATATTCATCACTGTTAACTGCCTGAGATGATATAAACGAAAACTGCATTACTTCAAAGTGCTAAGTACTAACTGGGCGTTAAGGTAGTATCCAGAGAAAAATAAATCTGTAGTAAGCAAACCAGGGAACACAGGAATCCAAGATGGATGGGGAGTTCCTGAAATCCCGCCTCCCTGGGGGAGGTTTTAAAAGCTGGGACTCAAAGTCCAGGCTATTGTTTCTCTCTTTTCAACTTTTACAACATTGAGATAAAATGCACATTAACATAAAATTCACCATTTTAACAATTTCAAAGTGTGCCATTCAGTGGCTTTTAGTGTATTTACAGTGTTTTCCAGAACATTTGCATCATACCAAAGAAGAACACAGCACCTGTCTGCAGTCAATCCCAAGCCCCCTTATAGCCAATAATCTGCCTTCTGTCTCTATAGATCTGCCGCTTCTAGACATTTCATATAAATGGAAACATATGGGGGCGCCTGGGTGGCTCAGTTGGTTAAGCGTCTGACTTTGGCTCAGGTCATGATCTTGCGGTTCGTGGGTGTGAGCCCTGTGTCGGGCTCTGTGCTGGCAGCTCAGAGCCTGGAGCCTGCTTCAGATTCTGTCTCCTTCTCTCTCTGCCCCTCCCCTGCTCATGCTCTGTCTCTCTCAAAAATAAATAAAAACATTAAAAAAAAAGTAAGTGGAACCGTATACACTTTATATGTGGACTTTGTGCCTGGCTTCTTTCACTGAGCATAACCTTTGCAAGGTTCATTCATGCTGTAGCGCGTGTCAACGCCTCGTTCCCTTTCATGGCCGAATACTATTCCATAACCAGGACATGTCACATTTTTATTCATCCGTCCCTCAGATGATGGGCACTTGGGTTGTTTCCACTTTTTGGCTATTATGAATAATGGTTTTATGAATATTCATGTGCAAATTTTTGTGTGAACACCTGTTTCCAGTTCTACCTGGATCACATGGTAGCTCTGCGTTTAATTTTTTTGAGAAACGGCCGCTGTTTTCCAAAGTGGCCGCACCATTTTACATTCCCATCAGCGCTGTTGGCTATGGTTTCTTGGGCCAGATTCGAGCCAACGGAAGGGAAGAAAAGCTGGAGCAGGCCCTCCCATGTACAGCGCCTTCAGTCACCCCCCTCCAGAATCTCCTTGAGACTGTGTCAGGGATGTCTCTGCTATTGGCTCAGCTACTCAATTATTACCACTTGGGAGGTGGGGAGAGGGCTTTCTCCTTCAACCACACTGAGACCCGAAAGATCACATACTCTTTTCCTCCCCTTCTCCATCTCCTCAGGTCACTTTTTATTCCTGGACACAGAGGTGTTTATTTCTTTTGTTTGTTTGTTTGGTCTCACTTTGTTGGGGAGGAAAGAGGAGAATTAACAACGTTTTAAAGTCAGGAGCTTCTGCCTTTTTAGAACTCAGCCTCCAAGGAGCTTTCATGTAAAACTATCCGTAACAGAGGAAGCAAGGGAGAACCTTAATTACATTCTTTGCAAGTGAAACTCAGTACAGATCTCAGCCCAAATGCAAAGTTTATTGGGGCATCTAGCCACTGACTTCCAACCTCCTAAACTGCAGCTCTCCTCCTCGAGGAGATATCCTGCAAAACCTGCAGATGACAGATGTTGCCCACATTTCTACAGATCCGTCCAAGGAAGCTCAACTAAATCGTTCTCCCATGGAAATACATGAGTGGAAATTTATCAGGCAGTTACCTTTTTCTTGGAACTAAAATTTTGAGCATTTTTATTTTATTTTTTAAATGTCTATTTATTTATTTTGAGAGAGAGAACAAGCACATGAGCAAGGGAAGGACGGAGAGAGGGAGAGAGAGAATCCCAAGTGGGCTCCGCGTCATCAGCTTAACGGACTGAGCCATTCAGGCACCCCTGTAGTAATCTGCTTTAAAAGAGTTGTACAATAATTTCTTCTTCTCAGACTAAGGATCTTTCAGGTCTTCCTTAGAAGGAATACAACCCTCTCTGAGTCAAGCAATTCAGTAGAAAGCCTAAGGTCTACCTCTCAGGACAGAAAGAGTACAGGGAAAGAAACGGAAAGTGGCTTCTGAACACCAAGAATGGACCAAATAATATGCTTCACATCTTATAAATGTTATTATATTTCATCTTTACAACTGCCTTATAGCAAAGGTCCTTTTATCTCTTTTTCACAGGTAAGGACATGGGCTTAGAGGGGTCACGTTAATTTCCCAGGATCACGTCAGTAAATAAACTGAAGGGCTTGGGCTTTCGAGCTGGTGCAGCATGCTGGGTACTGGCCAGGATTCTGGACCCGGACTGTCTGCACTCGAGCCCTGACTCTACTGCTTTTGGTATGACATTGCACAAACGACTTTATTTCTCTAAGCCTTGGTTTCCTCCTCAGTGAAATGCAGACAAGGGTAGTATCTATCAGCTATGGGCATTAAATGAGATAATACTTAAACGTTTGCAAGCTAATATAACAGGGTTTCTGAGTTATGTCTCTCAGCAGCACCTGCTTTCTCTCTGAGTGATGAGATTCCCACCTACTTTTCCAGCTAAGAGATGAAGAGATGGGAAAAGTCCCCTCATCCTCTGCTTCAGCAGAATGCAAAAGTGACAATGCCCAAACTATCAAAAAATCATTACCAGTCACACCTGAATAATTAATGAGCATGTGAAACAGTTTTTGATGAAACTCTAATGAGGCAATGTCTGGATATCTTTTCTTTTTTCATAGAGAATATTATATTTCTTTATTTGAGTCTGAGGAGAAAACCAGATTGTGTGGCATAGCCTAAGCCTCAATACTAGGTGAGGCCAAAGCATGAGCGCATACCGGGAAGCACTCTCCTGGCTCAGGCACACATGAACCCATGGCTGGAGTCACATCCCAAATGTTCTGACAGTAAGAATCGTTACATCCTAGCCTAAGGAGGCATTCATTGCTCACGTGCCCTGGGGTGCATATACTAATAATATGCTAATAATACATTAGTAATGTATTGTGTCCTTCTAAGATAAATGATAAATGTTTTTCTTTCCCACTTCCCAAAGGAGTTAATATTTAAGCAGTCAGGAAGGTCTCCTTGGCCTCAGGAAGACCTTGGTTCAAGCTCCATTTCCACAAGTCACTAAGGCTTTGAACCTCATCTGTTTAAAAGGATGAAGCCACCTACCAAATAGGATGGTTATAAGAATTCAAGAGATCGTGTGTATATTTAAGTGCTTAGCATACTATGGCAAGAACCCATATGGTATCTATCATTATTATGTCCATTGCAGAAAGCCGTAAAGAACAGAATAGTGTACGGAAGAAAAAAAAGCCACCAATAATTTCCCCTCCCAAAGGCAACTACTGTTAACTTTTAATTGGTCATCCTTTCTCGGCATGTAGTTTGGCTTTCTATAGATCTGATAGCATACCACATGCAGTCTATGCAGTCTGGGTTTGTTTTATTGTGTTTCTTTGGCCTATGAATGTAACTGACATATATCCCCACGCCATTCACAGCTAGGAAGCACTTGTTTATGGCTTCTAACAAAACAGCTTTTCCTGGTTATGAAGCCTTTGGGAATGAAATAGTCGTGCCCTACCTCATCTTCCTGCCGCTTTGGGATCTGCCCTCCTGGCCTTGGGAATCCTCAAATCTGTCACCATCATCACTTGGGACTGCAAGTCCCACTGCAAAGAATCTCCTAAGCGCCTACAGGGGGTTGGGTGTGCAGGCCCCCCAAGTCCCCAAAGGCAGCACTCTGGGGGCTACAGTGTAAGGCTACAGAGCCTTGCTTCCACAGTCATCTGCTCAATGACCTCTCAAATTTCTTTCCCACACAGTCTAACGGAAGCTGCAGAAAACCAAGACCAAAACCAAAACCCCCAAACCTGCTTATCTGCCTTCAGCTGAAGTTCAATCTCCTCCTTCCTGGATACCTTTTCTAATACCTTCTTTTCAACAAAAAAGCAAGATGGATGGTTTGGTTTAAATATTAAAAAAAAAAAAAAAAGGCCAGGATATCAGAATTTAATTTGGCTTTTAACATTTGAGTTGCCTGAACTGTACCATCCATGCTGACCTGACCCTCGTTATCTGTTGATATTACCTCGTTTTTTTCAGAGAATGTAATTGCCTAATTCCAGAGCTTAAATATTTACTTGCAGATACAGAATTAGGGACAATCAAAAATTAGACTTAAAGATAATCATCTATAATACTTATTTTGGCCAACTATCTGGTTTTGGGGGAATTCTGGAATCACTGTTTGTTATTATTATTGTTCCTACTATGATATTAAATAAAGTTTTCCTGAAGAAAAATGGCCATGTGACTATACAGAGAAGATATTAAAATTAACTGAGAAACAGAAGATTAAGTTTCCCTTAAGACTCTGGCTCTATCAATAATGTGACCTCAAGGAGCCCCAATTCTCTGAGACTACCTCCCCACCTACAAATAGTGATAATGAGCTCCACTTTGTCAGCCTTACAGAGTTTTTATTCAGAGCAAATGAAGTAATAAACATAAAAGTAATTTGTTGCTTGTATAGGGCTACACAAATGTGTGTGTGTAGTGCGGGCAGTATTTTGCTATTAAGTAAAAAGACAGGAGAGAAAAGACGGCGTCAATCACATCCTAAATGCCTTTCTACTTTTTATCTGTACGGTCAACAACCGTCCAGAAATGTGAAGAACGGATGTCTGTGGATAATTGCACCTTTGACCACCCCGTTTTCCTCCACACATGCATCATGCTAATTAACGGACCAGCTGCCTTCGAGCTGTGTTAGGGGAAACCAAAATGTTAGGACAAGACGAACTGGCGTGCCATCTCAAGGAGTCTATGCCAGCTAAGGAAGGGCTGAGGGCAGTTAAGGAGTTAGAGGTACAGAGGGTTAGGATCGCTGAGGTTATATGAATTTAAAACTAGAAAACAGGTATAAACAGCTTAGAATTTAAAGAAATGTTAGGAGATGGCTTTTCCCAAAGAGGGGAGCCATTATCCAAACCCCTCTACCAGCGATTTTCTTGAAGCTGTTATATGCAGCTCCTCCAGAGCCTGACATTTGATTACATTTAAAATTCATCTTTTGCTTCCCTTCTCCTTCCTCCCCCATGCACCATGTGTTCTTGCCTCAACCTCCCACTTGGCCCCTGCTTTGAGTTCTTTCCATTTCAAACGCGCTTTTGTGCTCCGGATCCGCTGTGGCTTCCCCAAGCCCTCCTTGCCTGGCTCTCCCTGGTGCACACCTCCTGCCGGCTGCGTCATGTATGCACATTCCTCTTTGGAAAAATCACACCTCGTTCTAACAGAGGGGACTGGGAAAATTGTTCTCAACTATATTGCTTTTTTTTTTTTTTAATAGAAAGATAAGAGCTTTAAATTCCAGGCTGTTTCCTTATAAGGAGAGGAGTGGGAGGGAGAGAAGCAATGGTAGTTCCAAACCGGCTCAGACTTGGTCACTGGTGGTGGCAGGATGCCATTCTCATTCCATCCGGGCAGGATCCGCTGGCCAGAGGCATTCAGTCAAAGCAGGGATGGGGGGGGGGGAGGGTAGGGATATAGGTAGGCTGACAGAGACTTGCAAAGATGGAGAGAAAGGAAAAAGAGGTAAAAGAAAGCCAAGGGAGGATGGGGAAGGGCCAGTAGTGGGGAAAAAAGGGGGAAGGGGGAGTGGGGGGAAACAGCAGGGAATGAAGGGAAGGGTAAAAGAAGAAGGCGCTGAAGGGAGAGAGAAACAGAAACCAGGCGGGTGGGAGAAAACAGAAGCGGTGGGGGGGGGGCAGTGGGGACGCGAGTGGAGAGAGTGGGGACAGAGCGTGGGAGCGCGCGGCCGGACCGGAGAGGAGAGAGGAGGGCGCGCGCGAGACTGCCATGCCTAGCCTGGGTCTATGTGTTTACTTCCTTACACTGTCATCGGTAGCTGCCTTATCTATTTTCACCTCTGGCAGGAGCCGCCCGCCGATGTGGGAGCCGGGGCCGCCGATGAGGGACACCACGCCGTTGCAGTCGACCGTGCTGTTGCGCTTGACGCTGCGCCGCAGGCTGGGGAAGATGCGCGACGAGCGGCTGCCCTGGCTGTAGCCGCTGTAGCCGCTGTAGCTGCTGCGGCGCTCGCGGGCCCGGATCGGGATGAAGAGCGAGTCGCGGCGGCCCTCGCTCTCCTCCACCGTGCTGTGCTCGTCGTCCGCGAACTCGTTCTCCGAGCCCGGGTCGCGGAACCGCCCGGGCCCTCGGAAGCTGAAGATGCTGCTTTTGCTGTTGTGGCGGGAGAGGAACGGCGAGCCCGGGATGCTGAGCAGCGACTGCAGGGGCGGGGAGACAGACAGAGACACGGAGACAGGCGTGAGACGCGAGGCTGATGACCCCGTTCGGGCCCAGCAAGGGCGCGCGGCCTCCCCGGCCCGGCCCCACCCTTGCTTCCTGGCATCAGAACACCAGTGTTTCCAGAGAGCAGTCCTGGAGGTTGCGTTTATACCACCGTCAACACCCATAACCACTCACTCCTTGCCCCATACCCTTGGGGCGCAGCTGGCTGTACACAAACTCTACTCCCTGTCCGCCCATGCATCCCAACGATGCTTTTGTCTCGCACTCCAGGTAGCTAACCACGGGGAAACACATCGGTGTGTCTATTTCTCATTACTATGAGCTCACATAAAGCGTGCCTTTACTCAAGTTAGACTCCAAGCCACCCTTGGCAAAAAGGAGAGAATTTAAAAGTGCTCTCTCACTATTAAAGGTGCTATTCTCTCAATGAGTACCTGCCCTGGAGATAAGCAGTATGCCAACAGTAGTCTTGAAGTATTTTTTGTTCGGTTGAGTATTCTGTATATATTTCCTTCGACTCCATTTTAAACTTTTTAAAAGTTTATTTATTTTGAGGGGGGGAGAGAGAGATAGAGAGAGAGAGAGAGAGAAAGTGAGCAGGGGAGGGGCAGGGAGGGAATCCCAAGCAGGCTCTGTAGGGGAGCCCCAGGTGGGCACTGATTCTATCATCCTTAAAATCATGACCTCAGCTGAAATCAAGTCAGGTGCTTAAGTGACTGAGCCACCTAGGGTCTCTCCTCCTACTCCATTTTAAAGTCAGAATTTTCTTTTTCATCACAAGTTTAAATATTTGTAAATTATATAACTCCCAGGACTGACATTTGGAAATGAAACTTTTATTTACCATTTATAAATTTTTCCTCATTTCTTTTTCTCCATCATCTCATACCTCCCTTCCATATTCCCTAGAGAACTGTGTGCAAAAGTATATGGTTATGCTTTACAGCATTTTATTGATCACCTTTGAATACTTTTCTGCAACAAAAAATTACAAATAAACTGTACTTAAATTTAAAATTTTTCCTATGACCCTGAGTCTCTAAGAATTTTAAAAAATTCTCTGGGGGGCACCTGGGTGGCTCAGTTGGTTAAGCCTCTGGCTTCGGCTCAGGTCATGAACTTGCAGTTTGTGAATTCAAGCCCCGCATGGGGCTCTGTGCTGACAGCTCAGAGCCTGGAGCCTTGCTTCAGATTCTGTGTCTCCTTCTCTCTCTGTTCCTTCCCTGCTTGCGTTCTGTCTCTCACTCTCTCTCAAAAATAAATAAACATTTAAAAATTAAAAAAAAATAATAAAAAATTCTCCTGGATTGGGGTGCCTGGGGGGCTGAGTCAGTTAAACATCCAACTCTTGATTTCAGCTCAGGTCATGACCTCAGAGTTCGTGAGTTCGACCCCTGTGTCGAGCTCTGTGCTGGCAGCATGGAGCCTGCTTGGGAATCTTTTTCTCTTTCCCTTCCTCTCTGCCCCTCCTCTGCTAGCACTCTCAATCTCTCAAAACAAATAAATAAACATTAAAAAAAACCTCTCCTGGACTGATTTTTTATTATAATTCTCATTAATAAAATTGATCAAGATATATAAAAACATAGGGTGCTTGGGTGGCTCAACTGGTTGGGTGATCAACTCCGGCTCAGATCATGATCTGTGGGTTTGAGCCCCATGTCAGGCTCTGTGCTGACAGCTCAGAGCCTGGAGCCTGCTTTGGATTTTGTGTCTTCCTCTCCCTCTTCTCTCTCTGCCCCTCCCCCAATCATGGTGTGTATGTGTGTCTCTCTCTCTCAAAAGAATAAACATTAATACAAAAATATATATAAATATACATTTTATAAGTAATTGTTAAGCTTAAAAAGAAAATTTTATTAAAATATATCTCCTAATGAGTTTTTTTAAATTGGTGTTTTTGGGGTTGAAATATTTGCATTATTTATTACTAGAATCAAACATGGCTCAATATTAACCCTCCTTTCCCTTTCTAGTATTAGATTTTAGTGCTCAGAAACCTTATTCACATAAATAGTATCTGGGAACAGAAGAATTTTATTGTAGCAATGCCACTCAATTCTTTGAACTCCTTACAAATTATATGCCAAAATCACATAGTAAGCTATCAGCAAAATTTATCTTAATCAGCTGACAATCAAATTAGGTAGTATTTCAACTTTACTGAAAGCAAAGAACTATAAACCAACCAACTTGCCAAATGATTTGTTACCTGGTTTTAGAAATATTCCATTTCTTGTTTTCTGAGGATGTCAAAAAAGGTTTAATTTTTTTGCTAATAATTATATGGGTTACTCTTACAGGGGTTATTCTTTTTCTTAAAGGAACTTTATCTAATCCAAAAGAAAAAGTTGGAATAATCAAAATATCATTAGTTTCAATATATCATTGCTAACACTAATTTTTCCAACATTAATTTTTTAATAAAATAATTTTATCCTACCACATGCTTTAAACATTTTTTTTTAATGTTTTTATTTATTTCTGAGAAAGAGACAGGCAGCGTGAGCAGGGGAGGGTCACAGAGAGAGGGAGACACAGAATGTGAAGCAGGCTACAGGCTCTGAGCTAGCTGTCAGCACAGAGCCCTATGTGGGGCTCAAACCCACGAACCATGAGATCATGACCGAGCCGAAGTCGGACACTTAACCGACTGAGCCACCCAGGCACCCCTCTTACCAAATGCTTTAAAGATATTTTCATCAAAACCTTAAAGCCACAGATTTAGCTTGTTTCATGTATAAAAATATCTACCATATGATATAATTAGCGAAGCTAGTCATTACTGTCAAACCAATAGACCAAATCAGACTTTTTTTAATTTGAAAAATTATGACCTTATTTTTCCTCTTTAAAATTAAAAAAAATTTTCAATGTTTATCCATTTATTTTTGAGAGAGAGCGAGCAGGGGAGGGGCAGAGAGAGAGGGAGACAGAGTCCGAAGCAGGCTCTGTGCCATCAGTACAGAGCCCAATGAGGGGCTTGACCCACAAACATGAATGAGATCATGATCTGAGCCGAAACCAAGACCTGGACACTTAACTGGCTAAGCTACCCAGATGCCCCAGACCTTATTTTTCCTTTTTAATAAATGTACTAATATATATCCCAGTGACATTCATCCAACTCCTGATTTTAAAACACCCCAACAGCCCTGATTATAAGATAGATAAATTCAGAAAGCCTTACAATGGACTTAAATTTCCTTGACTGAAAACTTAAAGACACTAATATTTTCTATCGTCCTTTTGTTTGGCATCCCCCTCCCCAATTTTTATACCTCAGGGCAATGTTCTATGCCGAAGGCAATGCCTTCCTATTGTACCTATGATTTTGTTCTAATGAGAAATTGTAAGGTGACAGACACAGAGACAACTGCCTTTGCAAGAGTCTATTAGTTACAGGTCCCACGAGGGGGCATGCCACGCCATGGCATGCAGGGCCTGCTGGGGAGGTAGCAGGGTCAGTTAGGGGCAGACGAGCAAAGGAAAAGCATGGTTCAGAGCCTGTATGGCGGGCTCCCCGGAATGAACAGGTGAGGCAGAGTAGGCACATCTGAGAAGTCTAGGATTGGGCAGTGTGAAGAAGTTCAGCAGGCTCTGGGCTACAGGACTGGTCCTAGCTGCTCAGCGCCTGGCTCTTGGAGTGATTTAGGGCAGGGGAGACATTGGTTTTGTGGGTCTTGGCGTGTGAGCTTTGGATAAAGTTGGGGATGAAGGCTTGGATTGGTTGATTTGCATAGGAGAGGCCTACTCCCAGGCAAGCTGTTCAGTGTCCAGGAATTAAGTTTGCACTGGGAAGGGCAGTCTCTCCTCTGCTAGCAAGGCTCCTAAAATGTCAAAGCATCATAAAATACAGAAAATAAAAATCATAAGTAATACAGCAAGATCCCAAGATTGGATTGAGGGAGGGACAGGAAATACCTTTGGGCTTCTACTCACATGTTCAGTTCAGTAGAACACAGACCTCTGAGGTTCTGTTAGATGTTAATGATCAGGGTCTTGGGCGTATCTATCTCCCTTGTAAGGCTCGCCAGAGAGAAATAAGGCCAGGACTCTTGGGCTCCTTTGTTAAATCCTATGACCACACTTAATATCATCAATCCTCCCAGCTTGGACTCTAATTTACTTTCTCGATTTTTATCTTTTACTTGTTCCCCTCACAGACCCTTCCATTGGGCCATGCTGCTCTTGGGTCTTTATTTTCTGCACCTCCAGCTGTGGGGATTCTCTCTACTGTCCATGGTCCAGCCCTTCAGCTTCTTCCTCCACAAACTTCTTTCACCCTTCAACAGCACGGAGCCTTTCTTCCACAGTACTTGCGCTCTACTTTTTACTACTGTTCTTTGGATATATCCTTTCAGCGCTCTCTCCCCTCTCTTGCTCTCTTTTTAATTTTTAGAGAGAGAGCGTGCATCCAAATGGGGGAAGGGCAGAGGGAGAGAGGGAGAGAACTGTAAGCAGGCCCCATGCTGAGCATGTGGGGCTCAATCCCCATGACCCGGGATCACCACCTAAGCCAATATCAAGAGCTGAACACTCAACCGAATGAGCCACCTAGGCTCCCCTAGCTCTCTTTTTTGACGAACTACAAGCTCTTTAGGGGCACACTGCCTAATTCATCTTTATATCTCCTAGAGTGCTCTGTATATCACTCTGTAGGTGCAGTGCTTAATTTAATGAACATGCATTTAGATTATATACTGTAAATTAGCCACCCACACTTTGGCATTACCCCACACCTGCGTTCGGTCACTGCGTCACTTCTCATAGCAAACTTCCCTGGACTGAATGTGATTTTGCTGACACTACATGGTACATTAGGTCTCCACATTAGGAAAGAGGTTTCACTTATGTGACAAATGATCATTAAATACCTATTGTGTACTAAGTGATGTGGATACAGTGGTAAAGAAGACATACAAACATGGTCCCTGCCCTCTCGAACCTTGCAGCCTAGTAGTAAATACATACTACAGGAGATTTATTCCTAGCGGGAAGGAAAGTGATAAGATAATGATCCATTTAGTGACCTACAAACACAGAGAAATCAGGATTCTGAGACCACACACACTAAAAGAAAACAATTTATCGTTTACTGTTTAATTCCCTGTTCCATTCTTGGCAAAAGAGCTGGTGGTAATACACGTGGAAGGGGAAAAGAGGACTTGTCCCATTTCTCCCTGTACCCAATATTTAATCCTGCTCTAGCCCATTCTCTAGGGAGATACATCCTGAAGGTAGTCAGCCCAACTCCTCCCCAGTCTCAGTTTCCCTGGGCTGGAGGGTGTCAGTGACTCTTGGCTCTATTAACTCCTGGGATCCAGGTTACTTTATGAAGTGGGTGGGCCTTCTTACAAGGAAGATTTCAAAATCTTTCTTGTACACCAACCAGGAGCTGCACACATCACAGCTAACTAGAAATACTACCTTAGGTCGAGGTGTTTGCTTGGGAGAATATCTCTGGGGTATTCTTGAATTGAGGAGGTGGCCCTCGTATTCCAAGGAAAAACTGAGGATTTTAGGGGGTCCATGTCAGCTGTCTGTTGGGCCAAGGCCTAGCAATGACTGGGCTGCTTAGGATGTGATGAATTAGTGATTTAAATGTTCGAAGCCCATGCCGTATTTCACTTTTCCTTCACTTCACTTTTCCTCACAAAATAGCTTGTTCTTAAAGTGCGGCCTGGGGACTCCTTGGGCTCCTGTGACCCTCTTAAGGGGGATCTAGAGGTCAAAACTATTTCATAACAATATAAGATGGTATCTGCCTTCATCACTTTCATTTTCTCACAAGTATAGACTGGATTCTAGGAATCTGACAGTTTTACAGTATTTAGACTTTTTCTATGAGCTTTTAGTGATAATACCGTATGTGATTTTTAAAACTTGTGTGTGGCAGGACTTGGAAGATTTCAGTGAACTCAGTAACTCAGTGAACCAATGATCAATTTCGCAAATGATCATTTGTGAAATGATTTCGCAAATGATCAATGCATGATGCTACTAATCACTCATGAGTTAAAGATCTATGATGATAAATACAGCAAAGGATTTTAATGTAACAGACTTACTGATACAGTTTCAAGTTCCAAACTGCTACTAATCACTGAAAAAAGAATAATTGCTGAGTTTTGGAATAGCATCAAAGATGACTATTCATAATTATCTGAAAAGGCTTTTAAAATTTCCTCCTTTTTTGGTTAATTTTTAAAACACCTTTTATTCTTTTTTTAATTTTTTAATTTTTTAAAAACATTTATTTATTACTGACAGACAGTGAGAGACAGAGCACAAGCAGGGGAGGGGCAGAGAGAGAGAGCAAGACACAGAATGTGAAGCAGGCTCCAGGCTCTGAGCTATCATCACAGAGCCCAATGCGGGGCTCGAACTCACAAACCGCGAGATCATGACCTGAGCCGAAGCTGGACGCTTAACCGACTGACCCACACAGGTGCCCCTTAAACACTTTTAAAAAATGTTTATTTATCTTTGGGACAGTGAGCAGGGGAGGACCATAGAGAGAGGGGGACAGAGAATCTCAAGCAGGCTCCAGGCTCTGTGCTGAAAGCAGAGAGCCCAACATGGGGCTCGAACCTATGAACTGTGAGATCATAACCTGAGCCGAAGTCGGATGCTTAACCGACTGAACCACATAGGCACTACTATTCCTCCCTTTTCTAATTACATCTGTACAAAAAGTAGATTTCCTTCAAATAGGTCAACCAAAAAATTTTTTAAAAAGCCAGGCTGAATGCAGAAGCAGATATGATATTCCAACTGTCTTCTATAAATTATAGATTAAAGAGATGTGCAAAAATGTAAGTACTACTTACAAAAAAGTACTACTTTTTCCACAAATTTTGTTTTTTGGGAAAACAGTTCATTCTTACAAAAATATTTATAATTTGTGTTAAAGGTAGAATGGATTTATCTTATTTATTTATTCATTCTAAGATTTGCTTTTTTTTTTTTTAAAGGGGGGAGGGGCTTAGAGAGAGGGATGGAGCATCTGAAACGGGCAACCTGCAGTCAGCACAGAGCCGGATGCAAGGCTCAAAACCATGAACCCAAACTAACCCAAACTACAAGATCATGACCTGAGCTCAAGCCACCCAGGCACCCTTATTTTTAATATTTATTTTTTTCAGTAATGTCTATACCCAGTGTAGGGCTGGAGCTCACAACCCCAAGATCAAGAGTCATGTTCTCTATAGACTAAGCCAGCCAGGCACCCTATCATTATTATTTTTAAATAAATCAGTAAATAAACGTGTTTACTGTCTTTAAAGTTCTTAATTTAATAGTAATTATTAAACTACATATTATAAATATTTAATTATTAAATTTCTTAATTTCTAATATGATAAATTAAATGCACACTTAATAAAGGCACTTTGGGGTCTGCAATGTTTAAGAATATTAAGGGGTCCTAGGGACACCAGTCAATTAAGCATCCAAGTCTTGATTTCAGCTCAGGTTCAAGATCCCAGGGTCTAAGATCGAGCCTGGTGTGGGGTTCCACACTGGGCATGGAGCCTGCTTAAGATTTTTTTATCTCCCTCTCCCTCTATCCCTTACTCTTTCTCTCTCTCTAAAAAAAAAGAAAAGAAAAGAAAAGAAAAAAGAGTATCAAGGGGTCCTAAGACCAAACAGCTTTGAGAAGTGCTATCATAGAAAAATTAAAATACAAAAAAAAGAGAAAAATTAAAATGCAATGCAAAATTGAATTTAATATTTATAAACTGTTCTAAGCCCTAAAACCACAGCAGTAATTTTATCGAGAAATGAGTAGGAGATTGGGTGGGCAGGTGTCTGAAGGGGCTCTCTGCAGATCTGGCAATACAGGAACTGAACTGAAGCCATGTTCACTGGTGAGCCGACAAAAGAGATGACCGTGGGTGAATGGAGGTGAGTGGGCAGGGAGCGGCCACACTGCATACAAGCTCAGCAGTCCAAAGGACCGGGTTCAAATCTTGACCAAGCTAGCCATATAACCTTCGATAAGTTAATGTCTCCAGGCCTCAGTTTTAGTCATTGTTCCAGATAAAATCAGAGGAATGGCAGAAGAGTCCTGGGACAAAGAATATTACTTCTATGGAGGGTTTCTAAGCAAGTCTTGGCAGACAGCCACGGCCTCTAGGAAGCTACACTTTTTTTTCAGATGGAGAAATTAGAGGGAGCGAACATTTTCATGCAAAGAGGGACATTTCAGAAGCCCAGTTTTATTTTTTGAGCTAGGGAGCAATCAGTGCAACTCTGTGCTAAGCCAAAAGATTAATCAGAGACCATTCAATAACAGCACCAAGGTATTCATTAACCAGCTCAGTGATGGCTGTCAAGACAAGGGCTGGATTACAACAAAGCTGCAATCATCCTTTTCCCCAAAAGAGGCAGAACCAGGAGAAAGGTGAGGTGAAGGTGAGACAGAGATGGTTCCAGGCCACAAAGAAGCCCCAGAAGGGGTGAAATCAGATTTATAAAAGTCCCCCATTCATTTGTCCAACAAATATCTGAACATTAGCCTATGCGGGCCTTGGCTTTGGCACTTCATCTAAGAGAGGAAAGAACAGTAGGAGTCCACATGGAGTAAAAAGCAACACTTAAAGAGATATGTAGGAAACTAGTGGAAAGATAAAATGGTAATTTCCAGTGAGGTGTGGAATGGGGGAGGCAGGTAAGGTTTTCTGAGAGAAGGATGTGAAGACTAAGTACGATGTGGACGCAGAGAGAGAGAAAAACAGGCCATCTTAGAGAGGGGGTTTCTGGAGCAAAACTGAAGGTAGGAAACAAACACCGTAGACGAGAAGCATCTAGTGGTTCATTCTGGTGTATGTGCTGGTGGCTGACAGGGTGCAGTGACGGGGGACTGAAAAGGCCAGGGAGCACAGTGATTCCCAACTATGGGCTGGCACTTTGTTAGTAGAGAGAGTGAATCTGTTTAGGGTAATTTCCTCTCCTAATCTTTGTAATAACTATCCTAAACTGTCAATATTTTCTTTAACACCTCCTACCCCCATTTCTTTAAACTCAACCTCTTGGAGCGCCTGGGTGGCTAAGCATCTGACCCTTGATCTCGGCTCAGGTCATAATCTCATGGTTCATGGGTTTGGGCCCCGGATTGGGTTCTGTGCTGAGAGTGCAGAGCCTGCTTGGGATCCTCTCTCTCTGCCCCTCCCCTGCTTCTGCGTGTGCTCTCTCTCGAAAATAAATAAACTTTAAACTCAACCTCTCATTCCCTTCAATAGGACTTTGAATTTCCTACATTACTGCAAACCAGAGACATTCCAGAGTCATCTTCTTCAGCTTCCTACTCCCCATCTACAAACTTGGCCACACCCACATTTCCTGACATTTTGGGGTAAAAGGTAACCTTTTCCTGTTAGAGACTCTATCTAGTGTCACATCTTCCAAGACTGTGCTCTAGTTTCTTTTCTGTTCCACTCCATTTTTGACCTCTACTTCCCCTTCTTCTGGGCTCCCCCACCCCAGATTTTAAAAATACTTACCTTCCACCCAAACATTTCAAGAAGCTTCTTGAGATGTCTACACTCACTGTCTCCAGTTCCCACCTAATATGGCATCAATCCTTATCTGGCCCTGAAGCGTGTCTTTAAAGTGTTCAATGACTCCGATTGCCAAATCCAGTGCTTATTTCCAGTTCTGATCTCAGGAAGCATTTCTGTTAACTTTCAATCCACTGACCACTTGCCTGCTTTCTCCAACCTCTGTGCTCTCCTGGCTTCACCGAACTGGTTCTCTCAGCCTCTCTAATACCTGTCCATTTGTTTTCCTCCATGAGCTCCACCTGCGATGCCCATGAACATCAGCAGTGGGCCCCCTAGCCCACTGTTCCTTCAGCTGACATGACCCCTTTGAGTACCTCATCAGGTCTCACAGTTGCAATCACCACCTCTTGACTCAGGACCTCTTCCTAGAGGCATCATTTGACTATCTGTATGTCTAAAAGACCTCTCTGCTTGGTTACGGGGTGTCCAAACTGGAACCTACTTTTCTTCCACACCTGGAGTGTCCTTTCTTCTGCCTTCTTACTCCCCCACCAACACACACACACACACACACACACACACACACACACACACACACAACCTGACTAATTCCTGTTTACGCTTTATTTACCTTCCCGAGAAGGTCTGTGCCGAATCTCCGGATTATGGTAGATCTGTGCCCTCTAAAACACTCCAGCTTATCTCAATTACGGGAAAACATGGACCCATCCATGCTATTATAGAAATAAGTTTTGGTGGCCACTCCATTATGCTATAAGCTCCTTAGGTCAGGGACTGTGTTTTTTTTTTTTAAATGTTTTTATGTTTCTTTATTTTTGAGAGAGAAGGAAAGACAGGGTGTGAGTGGCAGAGGGGTAGAGAGAGAGAGAGAGGGAGACAGAGAATCAGAAGCTCTGGGCTCTGAGCTGTCAGCACAGAGCCCAATGCAGGGCTTGATCTCTTGGACTGCAAGATCATGACCTGAGCCAAAGTTGGATACCCAACCGACTGAGCCACCCAGGCGCCCCTCAGGGACAGCGTTTTAACCACCATGAATCGCTGGGAGTCAGCATAATCCCTGATGCACAGTAGGTACTCTGTAACTGCTGGGTGGTGAATCATGAGAGCTCTGGGTTGACGGTATACACAACATAAAGGAGAGGGAGAATGATCAGAGGAAACAAACCCGCAGTGGATAACTGCGGGAGAACAGACTAATACAAAAGCCTGAACTAAGACTGAGCTAAGAGGGTGGGAATAAGGGGCTGGATCTACGAGATTCTGCTGTGACCATGTGAATAGGACTGGCAGAGGCTGAGCTGGGAGGGGAAGGGTGTCAGGGAGAGGCACAATGGTCATCTCTGGGAAATAAGACACTGGGCACACTGCCAGGAGACCGGTAACTGTAGTCTATTTCATGCCATACTAACTTTCTAGCATTGCCTTAAAATTGGGAATTTAATGGCCTCAGAACCGGATTTTGGTAGTGTTCTCTGAAATCCCAAAATAGGTGTTATGTGGTGATATTTATAGTAATAGGGTGCTCAGTAACTATCTGTAAGTCCCCTCGTCTCTCTTTCTCTTAGTTTCCCCATTTATCAAAGTTGGGAACAACTGGAGGCCTTTAACCCACCACAGGCTAATTTATCAGCATGACACCATATATCTAGAATAATTAATTACTAGAATTTGCCACACTCAAATAAGGTGACCTAGAGTTTCAGGTCTATTCTTCTTTAACCTACAATTACATGCAATTCTTAAACAGAGCTGTTTGAAAGCTAAATTCTGATGTTCCAACGCTTATGGAGAAAGGTAGAAGGGAAGGCCTACTGGTGGGAAAGGGACTTCAGGGCTGCAGGGAGGCTACCCGAGGGGATCACGCGGTCGTAGGGCTGGCCCAGAGCAGAGAGACGGGGGCAGCACTGGAGCAGAGGACGGCCCTCACACGCCCACAACGCTCCCTCTAGAGGACAGTATGGACCATGGAGAGGCAGACCTGAGGATGCAGGGAAGAGGCTGGAAAATGTAGAGCAAAAGCGGGGCGGGGAATGTGACAATCAAGTGAGATTAGCAAAAGGAGAATTTCTTAGGCTTATTTGACCCAGTGCAGCTTACCTGATTCATGATGGAAAACTTTCTGCCTATTCTGTTGTCTGGCAGCCGAAAGCCCTTCCTCCGCATCCCGTCTTCCGACTCTGACTTAAACACCTTTTCAGGATCCCCTTTTTCCTCTCCTTCGGAGAGTTCCTTCTGCTTCCTCTTCTTTCTCCTGTTGCGCCTTTCTTTGGCACTCTTGGAACTGAGTTTGGATATTTCAGAGGAGCTCCGTGGAGAGCCTGCCCCTTCTTCACCTTCTTCCTCTATGGCGTCTTCTGAGACCGTGCCTGCGGAGGTGGCCATCGCTGCCGCCTGCGGGGGTCGGGGGACACAGTGACAGGCCAGTCAGAAGCAGTTAACTGCAGCCGCAAGGAGCCAAGCAATCAGTGCAGATCGTTTCCCATGGATAGCGGAGGCAGGGGCAAAGGAGGAGGGCGAGCCAGCCTGGAGAGGAGACGGCGGCCTGGACCTGGCTGTCTCCATTCCTGGGTTCGTCTGTTCCGGGGCACGCAGCCCTGCGCAATCAGAGCGGAACCTGGGGGGCATCGACTCTGGGCTTATCCTCAGAAGTATCTCTGACAAGAATGTGGCTGCCTTCTTGGTGCCAAAAGATTTCTTCTGGACAACTCTGAACACGAATGCTAAGAAACCCAGTTATACCTTATGGGCCCAACAGTGTCAAAACGCATGTATGTTTGGACAAGGATCAGACAGCAAAGTGCTAGGGTGGTGGGATCACTAGACTGTTTTTCCCATTTCACTTTACTCTTTCACCTGGATCTTCTTTTCCGTTACAACCAATATTTCCACGATCGCAGAGAATGTGTGAAGGAGCTGCTAATGATTGCCTCAGCAAAAAGGCTGTGCTTATAGGAAGCATGACATGTACTGCTCTGGCCACTTGCCCCCCCCCCCCCCCCCCACCGCCTCTCCCAGCCACCCTAGCAATTGAACACTAAACAGTTGAGAAATTCAACCAGAGATCATATCAACAGACTATGTGGCCGTGAAGACGAATGGAATAACCGGGCCAGCCATCTGCAGTTGTTACTTGGGTCCTTTTAACCAGATTGGTGGCTTCTAATTGACAATGTGCCTAGGAAAGATCAACTGCAGTGGCAAATCAGGCTGGGCCTGAGTCACGGCGGTCTGGCCGGCAGGACGCTGATCACCAACCTGTGCCTCTTCCTGTTGCTTCTTAAGTTGCTCCAACATTGCTTTGAATTCGGCCTCTTTCTGCTCGGCCTCCTCCAGGGTTGCCTGATTCTGTTCTTCATAAGCCATGGCCACCACAGCCAAGATCAAGTTCACCAGATAGAAAGAACCCACAAAGATGACCAAGACGAAGAAGATCATGTATGTTTTTCCAGCAGCTCGCAGGGTCTGTAAAGACAAAGACCATTTTCTTTTCTTTTTTTTTTTTTTTTTTTAAATGTTTATTTATTTCTGAGACAGAGAAACAGCACGAACAGGGGAGGGGTAGAGAGAGAGGGAGACACAGAACCAGAGGCAGGCTCCAGGTTCTGAGCTGTCAGCACAGAGCCCGATGCGGGGCTGGAATCCACGAATTGTGAGATCATGACCTGAGCCGAAGTCGGATGCTTAACGGACTGAGCCACCCCGGCATCCCAGACAAAGACCATTTTCTGAGTGCTGTGAGTCAAATGAAGCAGGCAGAAGCGAGTTCATGGGTAACAGTCCTCTGCAGGGGCACCGCTGCATTTCTGCCAGAACAGGACCTTGGTGTGGGTGTGCCTTCACACTGCAGAGTACTTAGCACCCCCAGGGGCCAAATGGCTTCCTCTAGCCTCAGTTCAGAGTAAATGTCATTAGTATCTCCCATGCCTTGTGACAGAAAAAGTCCTCCTCCATTTCCACATACTCCTGATACACTGCTTTCGTGGAAAAATGCTTGATTTTTTTTTTAAAGGGGAAAATGCTGTGAGCTAAGAATTATATTTGACTTTGTTAGCTGGTTCTAAAACCAGCTATAAAGTATAAAGAAATGAATACAAGACTTCAGCTCATTTATCTACTGGTCCTCAAAGAGCACTAACAGACAAATTCCATCTTAGGAATCGGGTCCAAGTCAACGGAAGTCCCCATCTTGAGTGACATCCTTCCTTTCCTTCTGCAATAGGGTGGGTTTTTAAAGAACAGAGGAGAAAAAAGTAGGAAGGAGGATCCTAGGACTATTTCTTTCACTAGCTGTGAGTAAAGAGACATCAAAGAAACTTGGGTTTTAGGTTATGTATATGCAACTCACTCTGTTTAGATTTCATCATTATTCTTTTCTTTTTTTAAAAAAAATATTTAGGGGCACCTGGGTGGCTCAGTCAGTTAAGTATTTGACTTTGGTTCAGGTCATGATCTCACAGTCTGTGGGTTCGGGTGCCGCGTCGGGCTTTGTGCCGACAGCTCAGAGCCTACAGTCTGCTTCAGATTCTGTGTCTCCCTCTCTCTCTGCTCTACCTGCTCACACTCTGTCTCTCAAAAATAAATAAACGTAAAAAAAATAAAAAAAAATTTTTTAATGTTTATTTTTGAGGGGGTGGAGGAAGGGGCACACAGAGAGAGAGACATGTATCCGAAGTAGGTTCTAGTCTCTGAGCTGTCAGCACAGAGCCTGACACGGGGCCTGAACTCTCATCAGCGAGATCATGACCTGAGCCAAAGTCTGACGCTTAACTGACTGAGCCACCCAGGCACCCCCACTGTTATTCTTTTCAACTACAAATATTTAATGGAACTTAGCATCAACTACATATGTTTCACAAGAAAGATTTGAACCTGAGAGAACTCTAGGCTGTTCAATAGAAAGTAAGAATTCCTTACGGGCTCTGAATTAGAAGGGCTCTGAATTAGAAGCTTCCCTTCAAGGGGGGCCTGCATGACTTAGTTAAGTGTTTGACCTCAGCTCAGGTCATGATCTCATGGTTTATGGGTGCGAGCTCTGCAGCTCAGAGCCTAGAGCCTGCTTCAGATTCTGTGTCTGCCCCTGTGTGTCTGCCCCCCTCCCCTACTTGCATTCTGTTTCTCTCTCTCTCTCAAAAGTAAATAAACATTAAAAAAAAAAAAAAAAAAGCTTCCCTTCAAGACATTCCTTCATGCCTGAAGGAGAGACACAGAGAGATAAAGCACAAGTGGGGGAGGGGGACAGAGAAAGAATGAGACACGGAATCTGAAGCAGGCTCCAGGCTCTGAGCTGTCAGCCCAGAGCCCAACGCAGGACTTGAACTCAAACCGTTGAGATCATGCCGTTAAGCCAAAGTTGGATGCTTAACCACCTGAGCCACCCAGGCACCCCAACATGTTTCTTATTCTTGAACTGGCATCACCAAACACCAGAGTCAAACAGAAAACAATGAATTATCATGGAATTTCTAAGCTGAAAGACCCTTAGCAATCACCTAGACTTACTTCTCCATCACCAGCAGCAAAGTTAAAATACTTGCCCATAATCACCAATGTAGGCCAACAGAATGGCAGACCTTTTTTTTTTTTTAATCTGTCACAACCTATCTGAATAAGTCCACATATGTTACAAATCTCAAAAATATTGATATGTTTAGAATCCCAGGTCTTTGCGGATAGAAATCTTATCTTTCTAATGTCTAGCCTAGTGCTTTGTACAGTATGTTTAATTGATGTTCCTTAAAAAGCCTCCCTAAGCCAAAAATCTGAGCAGAGAAATACTGCAGATGGTCTGGTGAAACAACAGGAAGTAAACCGAGAGCAGATTCCCAGGCCAGGCAAAAGGCTGTCAAGGCTGTGAGCCTCTACAAGTTTTACATGACTGGGCACTAAAGAGACAGGGGCAAGAGCTGGGAGAATTCAACTAATTTTGTAAGTCAGCCGACTCTGAGAAATAATATCCCAAGATCCTGCATAATATCTTCACTGAAGTTCTCTTACACAGAATGTCTTCAAGCCCACATACCTTTATACAAATTCTGTCACCAAAGAAAAAAAAAGCAGCACTCAAAGAAGAGGGATTACTACTTACCAACTGATACAAGTTTTCCCAGTAGTCCTGGGTCATAAGGCGAAATAATGCCAAGAAGGCCCAGCTGAATGTATCAAAGCTTGTGTAGCCATAGTTGGGGTTCCTTCCTGCTTTCATACACTGGTACCCCTCTGGGCATTGCCTGAGGAAAGAAAAGGAATTTTGGGGCTTTTCAACATAATTCTATCCAATTCATCAACTATAAGTCATCTCCATGACTATGGAGATAACAAATAACCATCTAGAAAGTCAGGCCAAAATACAGGTATTACAAAAATAAGGTCAACTTTTCAAAAAAATGAGGTCTTGGGGACAGCCTAGGATCAGAATCACCAGGCTTGCCTCTTTAAATTGCTGATTCCTATGTTCTACCCAGAGTAGGAATAAAAGCTCTGGATATGGGAGCCACGAATCTGGATCTTAAAAAAAAATGTCTATTTATTTTTCAGAGAGTGGAAGTGGGGGAGGGGCAGAGAGAGGGGGACAGAGGATCCGAGCATCTGCAGTGGGCTTCGCACTGACTGCACGGAGCCTGATGTGGGGCTGGAATTCACCAACTGTGATATCATGACCTGAGCTGAACTCGAAGCTCAACTGACTGAGCCACCCAGGTGCCCTCCGGGATCTGCGTTTTAAAGAGATGATTTGTATGCACACCAAAATTTGAGAACCACTGTCCCAGATTCATACCGATGTGCAACTCAACCAAATTCATCTTAGCTATGATCCCAAATGACACATGGCTAGCTGGAAGTTCCTCTTCATCATCTTTATTCTCTTAACACTCACCAAGAGGACCTATGTCATACTGGGAATTTCAGTGACCTCACTTTTACCAGCTCTCCTGCTTTTAGACTCATATGATATGTATTTCAATGCAACTTCTGGTATCTACTTTGATATAGAAATTAAATGGACATCTAGTTGTCATGGTCATCTTAAAATACTAATTCCTAGAGGACCAGTATACTCTAGAAAATGATGTGACACCCTCACTTTTATGTAACCTTCTGTTTCCAAAGCCTTTTTATATATGTTATCTAATTGCATCATTACAATCAATAACCCTTGAAGGAAGTGTGAATTATTAATTCCATTTTATGGATGAAGAAATTGAAGGTCAGCTAAGTGAAATGGCTTGCCAAAAGTCTTAGAGCTGAAATCAGCAAAATCAAGATTTGCATTATGTTGTTATTATTATGTTGTTATGTTGTATTAACTTGTGTTCACAGCAGCGTTACTCACAGTAACTACAATACGGTCCATTGACAGTTGAATGGATAAACAAAATGTGGTTTGTACAGACAATGGAATATCATTCAACATGAAAAAGGAAGGAAATTCTGATAGATGCTGTCACATGGATAAACCTTGAGGACATCATGCCAAGTGATAAAAGCCAGTCACAAAGAGACAACTGCTGCATGATTTCACCTACATGAGAGACTTAGAGCGGTCGAAATCATAGAGACAGAAAGTGGAATGGGAGGGGAGGGGGAAATGGGGAGTTAGTGGTTAATGGGTATGGTTCAGTTGGGAGGAAGGAAAGAGCTGGATGGTGGATGGCTGCACAACCATGTGAATGTACTTAATGCCACTGAACTTAAAAATGGCTACAAGAGTAAATTTTATGTTCTGTGTATTTTACCACAATTTTTTTAAAAATGGAAAAAAATTACTATGCTGCTACTCATTCCCTTCCCCGTGCCGTCACGCCTAGTATGTTTCCGGTCATCGTTGGTACTAATCTATCACCAAGACAGTGTCCCTGCTATATACGTTATTAATTAATTGTAGTGTAAGACAATGGGAATCTATCAGAAACAGGCAAGATACCTGGGGTTGTAGATGCCATCCTTCTTAGCCTTTTACGTTTTTTATCTTGGCTTGAGACTATAGTCACATTCACCTACTAGTGAAATGCCAATTTTGGACGAATAAATATGAAACAGAAAGAAAATCTGAGCCAACCAATACGTCAGACCCAGTTAGGATCTACTATATGAGCACAAAGAAAAGTGAAAATACTGCCCATCTTCATCTGACACATTATTTTAAGGGACAAGAATAAAATTAGGTGAGCCACTTACCCAGCATCAGAACTGTTCCCACAGAGTAAAGGTTCCAGCATGCCAGGAACCGTGTAAAAATTTGCTAGAAAAGTTTGAAGAGGCAGGAAATGAATAAGGCACATACAAGTGAATGAGAGAATCAAGTTACACTATTCCTCATTAGCCCCAGCAGAAATGGTTGTTGATTTTAGCTCGCATAAATCTTTTCTGACAGAGGAGAACCTGATAAAAATTCTTCCCTGTTATTTTCATATATATACTTAAAAATGCTACCATGTCGTCCTAATACAATGCTCTTTTCACACACACTTGACTTCCCCTCATATTTCCAATCTATATGCTAGTTTCTGGGACTTGAAATTAAGGGGTCTAAAAGTGAGTTTTCTGAGCTCCTTATTCCTTTGTACAACTTTGGCCTTCTATCCTTCTTCTTTATCCACGACAAACGAAAATCCTCACTGATCACATTACCGTGTCTTATATTAAATTAGAAGGCAGGTTTCCCTTTCCTGTATGTGCCCCTGAAATTCCCTTCGCAACATTTTCTTACGGCTACTTAACTGCCTTTATTCCTCAGAAGTGACTAATAGTGGTATTGTTAACTTTTCCCCATTTTATTTTATTAAAAACTTTTTTTAAAAATATTTGTTTATTTTTGAGAGAGAGAGAGAGAATGTGTGAGCAGGGAAGGGGCAGAGAGAGAGGGAGACAAAGGATCCGAAGTAGGCTCTGCACTGACAGCAGAGAGCCCGATGTGGGGCTCAAACTCATGAACCACGAGATCATGACCTGAGCTGAAATCGGACACTCAACTGACTGAGCCACCCAGGTGCCCCGGTCCCCATTTTATATAAGTACCACTGTTCCCCATTTTATATAAGTACCACCACACCAAACGTTCCTTAGCATAAGACCCAGGTGGTTTGATTCCTGAAATGAAATGATTCAAACTCTTTAACTATAATAGGTTCAAATGCTTACTTAGCGATTACCTGACTCCCCACACCAGACCGACTATGAGGTCTTAGTAATATTAAGAGAGCTTACCATGCATATTCTGAACTAAATGTTTACGTATCTGAGCTTACCCAACTAGAGCAAACGGTATTTTTATCAAACTCCTAAGCCTGATTTTCAAAGCAAAAGTTTAGGAGTGCCTGCAGAAAAGGTACAGTTTCGTCTATGGCCATACCACCCTGAAGGCGCCCGATCTCATCTGATCTCGGAAGCTAAGCAGGGTCGGGCCTGGCTAGTACTTTGATGGGAGAAAAGCTATAGTTTCATTTTTGGCTTTAAAAGGAGAGAAAAAAAAAAAAACGCCAGAGTGCACTTCTGAACAAATCCTACCCCAAGGAAAGGGAACAAGCTCCTCAGGCTGTTTCAGTAGTACTGGATTCCTTTTCAGCCCCAACTACTTTTAATGCCCAGTGATGGCTTCGGACCACCTAAACAAGAGACAGGCTTGTCTTGCACTTCTTGCACGAAGGGGCCCACCTACTTTTATTATTGATATACTCTTCCCAATCAAAGCCTTTGGTGCCATTTTCCAGATAGCTCTCATTGAAGTTTATGGGCCACACAACACACTTGTTTCGCAGATTTCCCATGAAAAGCTGCAGTCCAATCAAGGCGAAAACGCTCAGGCAAAACACTGTCAGAATCATCACGTCTGACAGCTTCTTCACTGACTGGATGAGGGCACCCACAATGGTCTTCAGGCCTGCGGAGATAGAAGCCCCAGAATCAGAGTCACCTCATACCCTCCCCCTCTTCCCCTATCCTCCCTCTAGGCTACTGGCTTCTACTCCTCCCCACAGCACCACCCTCAAACCAGGGCCACTTTGTCTCTTGGGCCATGGGAATGACAATGAGTCAGCAATATTACCAATCTCTCCAGAAGTATCAATTCTAAATTCAATAATTTTTAAAAAGAAAGTTCCTTCTCCAACACACAGCTCTCTTCTTCCTGTACTTTCCTGAGTCTGACTGCTGTTTAGCCCCTCAAATGAATCAAGCTCTTACTTGCCTCAGAGCCTTCCTACATGCTGTTCCCTATGCCTGGAATGCTTCCTTGCATTCATTCCCCTGTCCTACCTACCTAACTCCTATTCATCCTTTGGGCTCAGCTTAAATATCAAATCCTCCAGAAAGTCTTCCCTGACTTTACAATTCTTCTCCCTCCTTCCATTATTGTTAATAATTCAATAGCACCTTATATTTTCCTCTGTAGCATTTATCATAGTTATAATTAATTATTTATATCTGTCTCATTCACAGCCTTATCTAGACTGTCTAGCCCATGGCAGGTACTCAGTAAATATTTGCTGAATAAACAAATGGGAAAATCAGGGACTGAGGAGGTTTCCTGGTTGGACAGAGAAGTACTGGAAAGTTTAAAAGCCAAGTAGTGAGAAAGTACGATAAATATTTTCCCAAGAGCTCTGGAGATGCAATCCAGTATTTACGGTTCATCTTTCCATTTACAAATACACCTCACCTTTTCTGTATCACATATATGCCCTGTTCTCTACAACTGACCTTTTTTCTGTCCTAGGTTGAAAACAAAATAAAAAACATATAACCCTCTTGGATTTGAGGTTTAAATGCAAGCCACTGGTTCAAATTTGAATCTGCAGGTAGTTTTCTTAACTGCACACGGAGTGATCAGTGATAGGGGCCACAGGAGAGCATGATTGTGGGCTCCTGATGTTTGGGTCAAAATGGATTCTGTGTGAGGCTCTTCTGGGAATGCCCGGGCATCAGGCCATCCCCAGGACATAGCCAGAAAAGAACTGAGCACTCTAGGGATGCCAGTGCACCAGGGCAGATGGGAGGCAAACACAGCACCTTGACACACAGGCCTCAAGAGTGACTGTACTCCCGATCCACTTCTGAAGGCAGGAATGGCAGACTGAAACTCAGGAGAAGTCCTAAGCTTGGCTGTGAAGTGTGAAGCGAGGTATAGAATTACTCCTCGTAACTAAGTTATACCACTACTTGTGTGACCTGAGCAATTTGCCTAATCTCTTGGAATCTTAGGTTTTTCATCTTTAAAATGGGAGTAATTGTAGTTGAGTATCACAGGGCTGTTGTGAGGATTAAGCATGATTCATTTAAGCACTTAACACAGCACCTGGTACACAGCAGAGACTCAAATGTAAATTATTTTCGTCTGAACCTCAGTTGACTCATCTATAAAAAGGTATTTACAAAACCCCTCACTGGGCTGTTGTGAGGTTTAGATAAGGTAATAAATGTAAGATAAAATACCAAGTACAGTACCTGGCACTTGACACTTGGACGCTATCATTGTTACATATCCTTTGCCCTCCTCAGAGATATGACTGGATCATGATACTACACGGCTAGCCTCGTACAGTGATCTAAGTCGGGGTATGGACATGATTTTTTTTTTTTTTTGCGGTATTTTGCAAGTAACCACTTAGAATTTTCAAAGTTGCATTTGATAGTTTTCTATCCAAGTCCAATAATAATAATTCATGCTGTGAGAAGCACAGGATCTGGCATGAAGCATGCACTTTATATATATATATAAAATGTATAATATATACACATATCCTTTTAAGTTTATTTATTCTTGAAAGAGAGAGAGATAGAGTGCATGTAGAGGAGGGGCAGAAAGAGAGGGAGACTGAGGATCCGAAGTAGCCTCTGCACTGACAGCAGAGAGCCTGACACGGGGCTCGAACTCAAGAACCATGAGATCATAACCTGAGCCAAAGTTGGACGCTTAACCCACTGAGCCAGCCAGGCACCCCTCAGTTAATATATTTTTATTGAAAGAGCAAATGAATAAGAAGTTTTCTTTCCTCTCACAATATAACCTGAAAGGATTCTAAGATAAATGAAAGAAAAAAGAGCTATACATTAAGACTGCAGAGATATAAAAGTGTGCAAGGCCTGTGCTTTCTTATGGAAAAGACCTTCCGTGAAGATTGTGGCTACCAAAAGGATTAGGAAAAGCTTGCCTACTTTCAAGACACAGGACACAGGACATTTCTAACCTGATTGTTTCTCCTCATAAGGCTGTGCAAAAAGAGCACTAGATAGGGAATCCAGAAAGCAGGAATTCTGGTCTTGGCTCAGCCACTAGTTATGACCCACTGAACATCAGAACACATTCGAGCTTCCACCTAGTCTCTTCTTCCCATATACAGAGTGTTGATAAACACAGGAGTATGTGGCACTGGGCAGTGGAGGGAAAAATGAAGAATCTTCTTTAAAAGTCTTTAAAAATAAGGCAGAGATCTTTATTTTTTTCAGATTAAGTAGCTGAAATTTCAGCCTTTTATTTGAAGGCCCCAAGAAACTATATCATAGACACACAGGCAAGTAAGAAGATACTGGTGGTATAAAAGAGGAGGCAACCGTCAGGATGTGAAAGTTGTTGCAGTATTATGGGCCTTATTTTCCTAAGTTGCTGAGGCACAGGAAAGTCCTTCATTGTATTTGGCTTGATTGAGGCGGGTCTATACTGGGTCAACAACTCAATTCTAGGTTCCTAAAATTATACAGCTCTGTTTTCAAAGTCAAACCATGATTAAAAAAAAAAAAAAAAATTATTTTTTTATTTGTTTTTTTATTATTTTTTTTTTTTCTTTTTTTTTTTTTTTTTTATTTTTTTTTTTTTCCCTTTATTGTTTTTTTTAATTTTTTTGTTTATTTTGGTTTTTTTTTTTAATTCTTTTTTTTTTTCTTTTTTAATTTATTTTTTAATGTTTTTTTATTTTTTTTTTTTTTTTTTTATTTTTTTTTTTTTTTTTTAAAATTTTTTTATCTATTTTTTTTGGTTTTTAATTTTTTTTTTAAATTAAATTTTAAAATCCTTTTTATTTTTTTATTTTTTTTATTTTTTTTTTCTTGGTTTGGTATTTTTTTTTTATTTATTTATTTATTAAATTAAAATTAATTTAATTTTTTAAAATCTTTTTATTTTTTTTTTTTTTTTATTTTTTTTTTTTTGGTTTGGTATTTTTTTGTTTTTTTCTTGTCTTTTTGTTTTTTTTATTCCCTTTTTCTTTAATTTTGGTTTTTTTTTTTCTTTTTTTTTTGTATTTTTCTTTTTTTTTTTTTTTTTTTTTTTTTTGGTTGTTTTTTTTTCTTAATTTCTTTTCTTTTCTTCTTGTATTTTTTTTTTTTTTTTTATTTATTTATTTATTTATTTATTCATTCATTCATTCATTCATTCATTTTAAATTTCAAGCTGTTTTAAGTTTATTTATTTTTGAGTGTGGGAGGAGGGGCAGAGAGAGAGGGAGACAGAGTATCCCAAGCAGGCTCAGCATTGACAGCAGAGAGCCAGATCTGGGGCTCGAACTCACAAACCATGAGATCATGACCTGAGCCAAAGTCAGATGCTTAACCGACTGAGCCTCCCAGGCACCCCTCCTCCAGGAATTTAGAATGGACAAGAGATAGTCCAGTAGTGCTTTCAAGTGTAAAGAATGATAACATAAATTTGGGAACTAAGTGGTAGCCTTATTCTGTCATTATGTTAGGATACGTCTGAGAAGTAAAGGCAGTTAGTAAGCTAAGAGATAGAAAAAGGAAATGGATGCATGGAGAGAGAAAAAAAAAAACATTAGACAAAGTACTTCCTGGTATCTGGAGCTTTCTGACTCTGCATTCTGGTTTCACTGGCTTCCAGAAGCCCAAGAGCATCCTAGCCCTTAGATTCCCTGAAGTACTCATATATCCTTTCACTTGCAACCAAAGATGTTCCACTAATATACTAATCATACACGGAACTCATCACTTTCCTGGGAATAGACCTAAATGCTCTCAATCAGCTGGTTTCAAATCTTTTCTCCATAACCCAGATGTCACTGCTGAAGAAATCTGTAAACATGAGTCAAGAAAGCAAAAAAAAAAAAAAAAAAAAATTCAAGTGTTTTGTTTTGAAGCCTAAGGTTTAGATCAACTCCCTGGTGAGAGTTCTTTCAGCTTTCGAGAAGTTTAAAGTAGAAACTTAAGTTGGAAATGGCATTTAGGTATACAGGTGATCACAGAAACAAATCTCAATTAAGCAACAATAACCACTAATAACACTACTGATGGCCGTCTACAAAGTTTACTCTCCAAGATTCTCATCCAGGTCCCACAGGAAGAAAGGGGAGGTGATGTGATGTTAGCAACCTGAGGCAGATGCAGAATTACACGGCACTACTAAATGTAAATGGTCACTGGATCATTTGGCCTCAGCCAAGACTCTTCTTCTTTCCATTAGGGCCCATGATGGTGAATGGCCATACTTGTAGAAATCAGTGCCAAGTTAGGGAGATGGTGCTATCAATGCATGCATTTCTTTTTCTTTTCCCCAGTTTTATTGAGAAATAATTGACATACATCACTGTAGAAGTTTAAGGCGTACATCATGATGTGAAATGTGAGATGACTATGAAATGATTACCACAGTCAGTTCAGCTAACATCCATCTTCTCATGTATACACAATAAAAAGGAGGAAAAAAGGAAACAAAGGAAAGAAAATTTCCTTGTGATGAGAACTCTTAGGAGTTACTCTGTTAACAACTTTCCTATATATCACACAGCAGTGTTAGCTATAATTATCATGTTATTCATTCCATCCCTAGTACTTATCTTTCTGTTATAACTGGAAGTCTGTACCTTTTGACCACCTTCTTCCAATTCCTCCCACACACTCTCCCTCCGGTACCCACAAATTGTATCTCTTTTTCTATGAGTTTGTTTGTTTTTAGATTCCACACATAAGTGAGATCATACATTCCTCTGTCCAATTTATTTTACTGAGCATAAATGCCTTCAAGCTCCGTCCATGTTGTCGCAAATGGTACGGTTTTCTCATTTTTTATACCCGAATAATATTCCATTGTGTGTGTGTGTGTGTGTGTGTGTATGCGTGTGGGTGTGTGTGTGTATCTATATCTATTTCTATATCCATATCTATTTCTATATCTATATATCTCACAACACTATTGATGCATCCGTGGACACTTTGGCTGTTTCCATGTGTTGGCTATTGTAAATAATGCTGCTATGAACATGGGGTGCAGATATCTTTTCTGAGTTAGTGTTTTCGTTTCCTTTGGATATATTCCCAGAAGTGGAAATGCTGGATCATATGGTAGTTCTATTTTTAATTTTTGAGGATCCTTCATACTGTTTCCCATAGTGGCTGCACCACTTTACTAATCCCAACAATGTGCAAGGGTTCCCTTTACCCCATATTCATGCCCAGTGTTTGCTCTCTCTTGTCTCTTTGATGATGGCCATTCTAACTTATGTGAGGTGCTATCTCATTATGGTTCTAACTTGCATTTCCCTAATGATTAGTGATCCTGAGCATCTTTTTACATACCTGATGGTCTTTCACATAATGTATTTCTTGAGCTCAAGCTCTACAGCCTTGCCAGCAGCAACTGACACGCTCCAGTAAATGCAGCCAGGCCAAAGCACTTCCTGCTATCACCAACACAGGTCACTGAAGTATGAAGCTGCTGGCAGAATTTCTGACCTGATGCATGTAAGAATGGAAAATGCCACTGTGCTGGCTGTGAGGAGAAGTTGCCTTGCTTCTTCTACTGGCTCACAATGCCACACACCAGAACCAGCAAGATACTGACTGAAAACTGATTATCCAAAACAGAGCAGAATGCTCCTTCAAACAACTCCTACACAACAGAGTGTGCAACAGAAGCCACGTGGGGGCAAATTGGACAGCAAGAACTTTTGGAAGAGGCTAACATTAACTCGCACTGGGATGTGTCTGAGCAGAAGCAGTTAAAACATTTACTGTAGATCAAGAAAAGACAGCTGGACCCAACGTACAGAAATGTCAGCTACCAGGGAGGAAGTTGGGACATTTAAAGAATTGTGAGAAGCAGGTGAGGCCTCTAGGTCCAAAGGCACCTCTGAGCCTCCTGTCACCTTTGGTGGCATCCAGCCATCCCCTGAACAAATGAACAAAGCCTGCTTCTGTGCCAAGTCCAGAGAAACCAGCTTTGCATGCTGGGATCAAAATCTTTCACCATGCTTATGCCAGATTATAGATAAAGTAAATTTCTATTTCCTGATTCGTGGCTGAAAAATCTAGCTGGTTTGAAGCAACGCGAGCTAATTCTACAAAACTCACACAGGCCTGGGCCTCAAGAGGATTAACAAGCAGTTCTCACTCCAGGGGAAATAAGTTTCCCCAATTCCCAAAGTCTGGCTTGGTCCAGACAAGTCCTAGGGTAAATTTGTGCCAGGCCAATTTTCTCGCTGCAGGTTCAAACCTCACAATGATATTCATGATTGGGAACAATTTGGGAGAGACCTGGAGGCATGAGATTTATGTACTTATGACCAGATTTATATCACAAAGTCTTAGCGAAATTTAAACTAGCTCCCAAAGGTGGATTGGTGGGACCCTATGAGACTTCAGTGTTTCCTCACTGAGGGCCACTGTGTTAAACTTTAGCTATTCTTTTCTGAGAGGCAATGTGGGAGAAGGAGAAATATGAAAGCAACTGGATTAATAACTAGAATACTGTAAAGGAAACAACGAGGCTAAATATAGTCTGAAAACACTTCCTATCCCCCTTCACTGTGCAGCAGAAATTGTCATATTCATAATGCACACATTTAAAGAAAATGGTTTCTTTGTGAATATGGGGGTGGGAGGAACAAGGGCCCATCATTTTTCCTACTTCTTATCTGATACCACAGGTAAGTAGAGAAAGTAACAGAAATGAAAGCCCAGGAATGAAAAATCAAAGAGAAAAGTGATCAAGAAATTACAACTCTAAAGACAGCAAAATGATATTAAACTAGTTTGGGCAAAGAGAGAGGTGGTGCTTTTCAGGAGTCACTGAAATGATGGTAGAAATGAGAAGCAACTGGCGAGTAAGGCCTTCCCAACCCATTTTATTTACACCATTCAATGCCACTCTCTAGGAAAACCCTCAGACACCTGCTTTGAGATGTCCGCCCTACCTCTGGGCAGATCGGTCCTGGGGCATGTGGCCAGAGCATGGAGAAGATGAAATCACTCAGAAGCTCATTTTTCTGCTTGGGCCCCAAATGAATATAAAACAAAAACAAAATTTTAAGACAAAAGTCTCCACGTAGTGGACACTTCAGTGTCAAGTTGAATCTGGCAAATTCCAGACCAAAGAAAATGTAGAAAGGGTCTCTTTCTGTAATGGACCCTTCCAGGACACAGTTTGCAAGCACTGCTCTTTAAGCCAAGCTCTCTGAAGCAAAAGGGAAACCATGTGTGATGCATGTCTAGGTCTTGAGTCAGAAAATAAAAAGGGTCAGAATGTGGGTTTGGTCTTTTCTAAGCCACAGGAAGGCTCTAAATCAAAGCACCTCTTATCCAAAAGGCTGGAGCGAACGGACGCACCGCACTATCCCATCTCCTGGGAGTCCTGACCATCCTGACACATCTAAAATATCTACTGAAGGTGCTAAGGGGGAAGGCAGTGTTGGCCCAGGTGAGTGGCGAATTCTCCAGGAAAGGAAGACTCTCATGAAGGGAGCTGGGGGTTTCGGGGGATCTTGCAGACCCCACGTCAGTTCTGTGCTTGCTCTTGCTGCTGTTTCTCCCGTCAAGCTGGGAAAAGGAAAAGGCAAAGAGATGAATCCCACTGAAGTGATCCAGGAGAAGACTTGGTGTGCAAGACAGTGGCTTTCGCAAAGAGGGAACTGAGGCCCGGCTCTACAATGGAGGAAAAAAATGACTGAGATTTCCAATCAAGAAATGGTGTCAGGTCTACTGACTCATACAATGGTATTCCCACCTTGACAGGAGACTGGGTAACAGGCAGGTAGGAACATGGCAAAGCCCTCTATAAGTAGTGCAGGGGGTGACAGGCTTTGGGATAAAAAGTCACACTTTAATTCAAGTATCAATTATACCACTCACTGACAGAGATCTATTACTGGCTTTATAATCCCTTAAAGTTCTTCTCCATCCCAGTTAACTTTGCAAAGCCAGCTCGAGTCGAGGTGCTTCTAGAAACAGGAATCAGGAATCTATTTCAAATCATCCAGCTGAGGTCTAAACCCTGACCCAAACCCTTTCCTTGAGTTTAGGCTTCTTCTTTAAAATAATAATTGCTACACTAAAATCATTTATGGAGCCCTACTAGTGTTTGTAAATACTAGAGACATGTGTTTATAAATATATTTTATAGATAGGTTGATTGATTAATGGTAAGGCTAAATAATGCGGGACCAGTCAAGAGTTATCCTGTAAAAATGCTGTGGTCAGAAGTTATCCATACAGCAGAGTCAGAAGCTAAGAGCTAGACCAGAGATAGCATCTGCTGCCCTAGTTAGTGAACAGAATGCAGCTTTCCAATTTAATTCTGGAAGAGAAGTTTCAAGATCACAAGAACATAAAGAGACAGATGCCTTGCAGAGTACGTTGGGGGAAGTGAGCAGAAAACATAGGATCATATTTAAAAGAGGCCAGAGAAGAAAGAGAGCAAAGGAAATATGAAAGTAAAGACTTGGTACTCCAGATGCCTTAAAAAGTAAGACAAGGCCTGCCTAAGGGTTAAGCCACCATCAATGAGCTGCATGAGGCTGCCCAGAGAATGAACTGTGCTTTCTGTCAAACGGATGTAAAATGGCTAGGAACCGAACCTTGATTAAGTCAGGGTTGTAGTTTTTAGCCAAGAACATACTCTTTTTTTTTTTTTTAAATGTTTGTTTATTTTTGAGACAGAGAGAGACAGAGCACGAGCTGGGGAGGGGCAGAGAGAGAGGGAGACACAGAATCCGAAACAGGCTCCAGGCTCTGAGCTGGCTGTCAGCACAGAGCCCGATACGGGGCTCGAACCCACGAACCGTGAGATCATGACCTGAGCCAAAGTCAGACACTTAACCGACTGAGGCACCCAGGTGCCCAAGAAGAATATACTCTGATTGACACCCAGCCCCTGGTTGATAAGGAGAAAGCTCAAATTGCCAAATAGAAAGGTATTCATTTTTGGTCGGGCCCGAATTTACTGGCCCACTTCATGGCCCAAATTTGTAAATGGAGAAACTGAGGTTTATCTTCCTTGGGGTTCTCAGAAAGCCACATTCCAAGCCAGCCTTCTCCAGGATTCTACCTTTGTGCTTCCCTCTCTCTGTGTCTGATATTTAGATAAAGTTGAAAGGGGGAAGAGAGGAGTATTTCTGAGTCAGCCACAAGAAGAGCCACGTGATACCAGGAACAGGATGCCTCTGTTCTTCATGTCCCTGTTCCGACAAGACTGCACTAAAAAGCCTGGTCTCTTGGGAGTCTTCCCTGAAAACCCCTGAACACCACTAAAGTCCAACCAGCAACCGCACAGTCTTGATTTCTGTCACTTTACTGCCAGTATATCTCAGGCTCGCAAGACTAACTAAAATATCTTCCATTCCAGATTTTGAAAACCAGTCTTTAAAAAAAATAGTTACGCACTACTCGGTAGTAAGGATTGAGATTAAATTAAGGATCTTAGCTTGGGGTCCACAGATGGGTTTCAGAGGGGTCTGCAAACTTTCCGCTGATCCTCGAAAGGACCCAAACCACTGGGCCAGCTCAACCAGGACCAAAAATAAAATGGCAAAAATTACAAAAAGACTGTCAATTAACTACCTCTCAACCACCCACGGATTCCTTTTTTTTCTTCTCAAGTTTCTGTCCTTTCTGTTGGCCCACACATTCAGATGTACGTCTCTTATCTTACCTTGGATAGCTTTTACCAGCATCTGCACAAGCTCTCGTTGGGATTTGTGTTTGCAAATGGTCTCTGAATGTACATATAGCAGATGTCCACTGGTTCTTACTCCAGTGAAACAGATAGCGACAGAATGTGATAGACAGTGATTCTTAAATTTCAGTTCCCTAACTCCAAGGCTCTTCAATTTGGCTACCACACTGGACTAGTCAACGGGGTAAGTCTCTTCTGTGGTTAAACAATTCCATTAACACAGTAACAATAGAAGTATAGTTCATTGAAGAACATCCCATCCGCAAACCATGCGACAGGAAGGCTAGAAATTGCAAGCAATGGGATGCCAGTGAATGCTAAAATTACTGTAATTCCATGAGGCCAGGAAGCACAGGATTTACGTTCAGAGAGACGGCTAGCTCTGTGACAATTTTTTTCAGAGAGTGTAAGATCCAAGTGATGTTTAAGCACGTGCTTCGTCAAAGCGTGGAATGGGGGCTGCATGCCTGGCAGAAGCGCTGTCGCTGAAACTGCCTTAGGACCGACAGGCCACCCCGGAGGCCGTCTCCCGGGAAACACATGCGGAGTGCAAGGCCATACCAATTGTGCTGACGCCAGCTTTAGGATGTGGTGAACAAATGAATGGAGGGGAAGGAGAAGATGAGGCGGCCGGTCTTGTGTATAAAATTTCTCACCTGGAATTACAGAGATAGTTTTCAAAGCTCGCAGAACCCTGAATGTTCTCAGCGCTGAGACATTGCCCAGGTCCACAAACTCTGTCACATATCTGTAGTAAGGGAGGTCACACACAGACACAAATGACAAACACAGGCACGAACACAGAACACCGAAGGGAAAAAAAACGAAACCACAACAAAACAAAAAGTACAATACGTCACGTCAGGGCCCTAACCCCACACCTAACACCAACCCCGGGCCATCTTACCTGGGATTACCGAAATAGTTTTCAAAGCCCTCAGTACCCTGAAAGTGCGTAGAGCTGAAACATTGCCTAGGTTTACAAACTCTGTTATATACCTGCAGAATCAAACCAAAGTTAACTTGTAATGGTACCACCGGGCGAGGGTTTGACAATGGGGGGAAGAAAGGGTCTTACATACAAGCTATGACTTCATTTCTTTTTATTGGTGAAAAAGAAAATTTCAAACCATGAACACTTAATTTTTTTCCAACTGGGCAAGGAGAATTCAAAAGAACATCTGAAAGAACTGATACATCCGGGAGGTTCCAGGGGGTTTACTCTCTTAATCAGCATCGTACTGTGGAGAACCCGATCAGAGGGACTACTCTGTCCACTCATTACGTTTAGTAAAAAGGAAGGCTGGGAGGTAACAAAGGCTCATGTCCCCAAGCTTTGCGAACAATTTCTTAGAAAAAGGAGACACATTTGTGCAGCAGAATCCCCATAAAAACAAATTTACATTAAAGCAACTCCGTCATTGACAATGGCCAACCGTGCCTAAATGCCTCTATACAGGACTTATCCAGGAGTTGTATGCGAATCTTTGCAGTCGTGCCTACAGATGAAGCTGTAGCCTGTGACATACAAAAGCAGGACTCAGGATCAGGGGGTCAAAGCAAATAGTGTGTTAAGTGCCCATTTTGTCACCAGCTCTGTGCCTATCAAGGGCACTTAAATTTTTAATGAACACCAATGTGTACTCATAATGTTGGAAAGCTAGAAATTGCCTTAATATAACAGAAAGTCAAAGTTCCGGTTTCAAATATCCAATGGATACCATTCATTCATTCATTCATTCATTCACATTTTCTAGTTGACATACATCTTTCTGATGCTCAGACCCGTATATATACAAACACATTCAACCTTTCACACATCTGCATGCACACACGCAGCCTATACAACACCCTTATACCCTGCTATGCCAGAGAGTGCTTTCCCAGCCGGAAGATTAAAAATAATAAAGTCTGTTATAACTCTTCTATCATCAGCTAAATTTCCCAAAGAGATACATGTTGTTAAAGCAACACAATTACCAAGGGCAGCTAGCAGACTAGTGGGAAATTATACTATTATCTGGCAATAGTTTGAAGTTCTGGTCAGCACTTCCTTAGGAAGTAACCAGTTTGGATATCCTGGCTCGTGTTTTAACTCTCAAATGTGCTCTGAAGTCCCCACCACCTGGGCCAGCTGCATGAAATTACATGTGCTAGAACACCCCGGAAATGGATTTTCAGCTTAATTAAGGTTTACATCTAAAACATTTCAAGTCTTCACTAAGGTTCTCTAGCAATAAGTGTGCAAACCTCGGTCTGTGTTACGAGGGGGAAGGAGACATGAGAGCAAGTCAGTGGAAAAATCGCTTCCTACTTGCGGTTCTAGTGGTAAAGCCTTGGCTTACCTTCTCCTGGACAGACATGCTACCACTGCCAAGACCGCCGAGCCCTAACGAGCAAGAATCACGGGGATGAGCCTGTATGGCCTCACATGGTTACCCATCAACTCTGTTTATAGCTGGTCACACACGCACACTTACCAACACAGCCAGGCATGCAGCCACATGTCCACAACCATTCCCAGAACATCAGTCAATAAGGAAGGCAGACAACTTACGCCATCATGATGACACTGAAATCTAACCAGTTCCATGGATCCCGTAAAAAGGTAAAGCCATCTATGCAGAAACCTCTCGCAATGATTTTCACTAGTGATTCAAATGTATAAATCCCTGTGAATGTGTACCTGTCAAAGAAACGGATAGCTTGAGGTAAGTTCTGAACAGGCAGAAACTCGACATGAATCTTTTAAGGTAATGGTGCCTGAAGTGTGGCTGCAACTGATGAGAGACAAAACAGAATGGGTGCAGCCAGTGCAGCAGGAAGAAAGGCAGGGGGAGAAAGGGATGCTTTGAAGGAAACTTACTGAAACACAAAACCAAGTACAACTTTGGAACGCTATACTGGGTGCCATCTAGTAGGTGATCATTGTGAACCAGGTGAGGAGGCCCCAGAGCTATTTTTAATTTTAGACGAGTCAAAAAAAAAAAAAAAGGAAACCTCATGTTGGAGAAGAAGGCAGTGCCATGAGGGACTAACTGATGGCACAAGATGGCACTGGGGCAGCAGGCTGAAGGTGCTGGCCAGCACAGCCGAGGGTGGAGGTGAAGGGCAGTAACTTCCAGAGCACATCTGCTCTTTCTAGAGTTCACTTCTAAGGATATTTCCTAAATTCCACATGTTTCCTCCTCACTCTCTGTGAAGTAAAGAGTGGGGGGAAAAACAATTTTTTCCCCTTAATGTTTAAACTGTGCAAAGCAAGATTCAGTGAGTAGAAACCCTTAATACAAAGCAAGCAGACAAATAAATAAATGAGCTACTTACTCCACATTCTTCGACCATTCAGGAGGGTTACTAAAAGTCATGAATACACAGTTGGTCAAAATAGTGCACATAATGATCATGCTAAATACTGTAGAAAAGAGTCAAGGGAGAATAACAAAAATCGGGCCTGTTTTCTTCCTCAGAAAGTAAACGCATTTCACACTGGGTATCATGAGAATTAAACTGGTAACCTGAAAGGAGACAAAGCACAGAAGACAAGGAAAAGGCGAGGTGATAATGAAAACCACCGTCCACACAGAATGCCACCGTATGTGTCCACACCTGACCAGAGAGCTGTGGGTGGACACAGTGGGACGGCCACTCTCTTCCAAAAGGGCTGTCACTGCTCTACTCCTTTTGGGTAAAATGCTCCCCGCTCTTGCCACTTTAGCCTCAGCTATGGAATAAGCCTCCAAATACCTTCATACGCAGTAACCAGAAATCTACCAGTCTACCAGATGCCCAAAGTCATCAGGGGAGAAACTACATTAAGTCGAATCTGTATTAGTCAGTACTCATTTATTAATTTATCTTGCATAACTACTTACTTGAAAATCTACATGCAATTAATGACTTATGTTGAATTTTACTGGAAGTACAGTTATGGACACAACGTTATGTTAGCTTTGGGTTTAGAACGTAGCGGTTCACTTTTTTCCCTCGTTCGCCAAAGGGCCGAATTGCCCTTGGGGGGGCAACGCTACAGCCGTTATGTGTGGCATTTGCATGATTTGGGAAACCAGTTATGGCCTGTTGGGGAAGGATTTCAGGGACATCTGCACCGTCGTACCCCTAAAAATTAGATAATGGGGTAAATTCATCTGATCATTTTGAAAGTGCCCTGGAATGTTTATGGGTAACAAACACTTCTGTTGCCTTTTCAGTCCATCCAAGATTTTTCTCAGCCCTTTCTGTTCTTGTCTACTGAGAAAAACTCCTGTAGGTCAGCATGTGAGTTATTCAAACTCAAACTGTCACTTGAACAAGCAGAGAAGCCATATCTCATTTGTTGCTAACTCACTCTCTCTTGCTAATGGTATTCACCATCTTCATTCTGCTAACAGTTATAAAAACAAAAAATACTTCTTACAGCTGGATTTTTCTTCACTATAGTTTGATTTTTCTTCCAGGAATAATAACAGAAGACAATGTCTCCTGATCCAGCAAAAAGGGAAGAAGTCCACTGTGCATTATTTATTCCTTATAAACCTTTAGATTTCAGAACTATGTTACTTGTAAACCACAGATTTCAGAATCAGGCTGCTAAATTCTTAAGTGTTAATAAAATGTGGCAAAAGCTTAGCAAACCAATTTGCCAAAGTTGTAACTACTGGCTTCCTCATCTTTCCTGGAGGACACACTCCCCTTGGGAGCACAGGGCTAAGTACTGACACATTAAACACCAACCATTAAATTTAAAGTTATGCAGAGTAGCTAAACCTATCACATAATTTTTCATCTGTCAAATGCTCTCCTATATTCATAAGATAAAAAATGTCAGGCCACATGAGTAAATTGGCATTTTTTGTTTAAGGGCAGTAAAAATACCAGAAAGACTCGTATCAGTCTTACAATCTAGATCCAAACCTCTGTACTGAGGAGGCTGTTTAATCTGAGAAACTGTCTCAGACACTTTCCATACTCGTTGCTCAAGAAATCAGAATTATTCAACGCAGATCTCTAAAGCATTCATTCAACTATCTGTGCTCAAGAAGCAGCTTTTCAAAAAATTCTAACATCGGACTTCCATTAAGAACTGAATCATATACCTCAGGATAAAATTACTGAAGTCTGAGCACTTTTAAAAAGTTACAGGTTACCATGTTAATTTGTCTGTCTTCATGATGCCAACAAAATTCCAGACTCCCATGATATCATCCTAGGAAAAAAGAATTTGCTGGAGCTCTGCTCAGGATCCGGTGGAAGTTCACTCGCACTTCTGACCGGGGAATTAGTCTACACTAGTGATAAAATATTTAATATACAATTTGATTGTCAAAGTTCAGAAACATATACCAGTGAGCATGCAATTCTGCATTCCACATTTGCAAAAAGGATATGAATGTATCAAAATTTTAATAGCTATTCTTCTTATCAGGTTAAAAGGACTTAAAATGTACAAGGCAGGCGTGGCACTAAATCTGAAGAGAGTTTTCCCTCTGTTTAATACTACAAAGGTCTGTGGAGAAAGAAAAAGAGAAATGATTAAAGCATGGGAATTAATCACCACATGAAACAACATTTTTCTAGGCAAGAAATAAATACACTCAAATGTACTCATACTTTTGACTTCCCAATTTGGTTTCTAAGGCAAGAAATCTTAAAGCTCCCTATCTTTCTTTCCTTCACCTCCCTCCCCTGCCCTGCCCCAGATTATATACATAATACACAGTGGGCACTGTCTTAGTTTCATACATTTCTGTAAATTTCTTTCCTTCTTTCAGAAATAAGCCATTTGAATTATACTGGGGCTATATCTACACCAGCTCTGGACAAGATACTGAAGTTCACAAATATTCCTTTACTCAACGAATGTTTCCTAAGTCCCTACTATGTTCCAGACAATGGTCTAGGTGCTTGGGAAACAGCACAAGACTACCATGGTGTGGGGAGTTTATATTCTAATGGGGAAGACAGACAACAAATAAAAAACACAAGCGTGGTAAGTGCTGTGGAAGAAGGAGGAAGATGAAGGAAGAAGAGACGCAGACTACTGGGGTCAGGGGATGAGTAAACAGAGAGGTGACAGTTTTAAAGGATGTGGTCAGGGTAAGCCTATTGAGAAAAAAGATAGAAGCAAAGACTGGAAGTAAGTAAGAATAGTTCTTCATTCCACCAATATACACCTACCAAGTCTATCTGCTTTTTTAACTTGAACATTTTTTTTTAACGTTTATTCATTTTTTGAGAGACAGAGACAGCGTGAGCAGGGGAGGAGCAGAAAGAGAGGCAGACACAGAATATGAAGCAGGCTCCAGGCTCTGAGCTGTCAGCATAGAACCTGACGCGGGGCTTGAACTCATGAACTGTGAGATCACAACTTGAGCCGAAGTAGGACGTTTAACCAACTGAGCCACCCAGGTGCCCCAATTCTATCTGCCTCTATTTTCAGTCTATTTAAGAGCCTCTATTATCAGTCTTATCAAAATCATTCAACCATATTTCCCGCCACGAATCTTCCTGTCTGGCCAAACTAGTACATGTTACAGTAACTCATAACTCTGGCCTTTGTTCACACTGCTTGTCCCACCTAGAATGTTTTTCTTGTCTCATGAATTAAATTCAATCAAAATACTTTTGAGCATCTACTTTGTGTGAAACTCTAGGTTAAAAAACTATATAAAATTGTACTTTTAGAGAAGACATATATGTGAACTAGTAATTATGATGCAGGGTAAATACAAAGTTCATTAACAAAAATATGGGTAACGTATGAGAGGCAGCGGGAGGGAGAGTTTTTTCTCCCTTTAGGTAGAGAATGAAAGGGAAGACAGTGAGCTGGATGGTGTTCACAAAGGAAGGTAACTAGTATTTGGAAGGCTGTTTTTTGTCCCCCTGTGTTTATTTATTTATTTTGAGACCGAGAGTGCAAGCGGGGGAGGGGCAGAGAAAAAGGGAGAGGGAGAATCGCAAGCAGGTTCTGTGCTCGGTACGGAGCCTGATGCGGGGCTCGATCTTCCGAACTGGAATGACCTGGGCTGGTATCAAGAGTCAGATGCTTAATTTGACGGAGCCACCCAGGAGCTCCTGGAAGGGGTATTAAAGGATAAAAGGGGAAAGGCTGGCAGGTAAAGAGCGAAAGGTTGGCAGGGAAAGGGAACAGCATAGTATGTACGGAGGCTTAGTAGCACACAACTGTGGGTTGTTTTCGGGGGAATGACAAGTAATTCGGGGTTGTGGGAGGATCAACAGGAAAGGAGTGCAGCAGACTGTGAAGCTGGAGGTGCAGGGGTCCCACTAGACTGAATTCCTGAGGAGACTAGGCCAGTGGCAAGTACAGAGCACTAGCGTCTCACTGTGCAGGTGAGAGAGCAAATGGTCAAATGTTGGCCATTTTAAGTAGACCTTTTAAAAAAGGTAGGGTAATACATGCTTGTAATTGCATACAAGGCACAGAAGACTTAAGTTTTATCTCACTACCCAAAGATAAGCTTTGCTGCTTATACATCTTTTTTTGTATATCTTCTCAGAACTTTACTGTGTAAATACAAGCACACAGATATAGCCTTAAAAAGACTCTCTTTCTCTCTTCGATGGGATTGTACTATAAATACTCTTCTGCACCTTGCATTAAAAAAATGATCCCCCACAAAGAAAAGCCCAGGACCAGATGGCTTCACTGATGAATTCTACCAAATGTTTGAAGAATTAATACCAATCTTTCGCAAACTCTTCCAAAAAAACAGAAGATGACACACTTCCCAGCTCATTCTGTAAGGCCAGTATTGCCTTGATACAAAATTAGACAAAGATATCACAAGAAAAAAAACAACTCTAGACTAACATCCCTTATGAATATAGATACAAAAGCCGCAACAAAATACCAGCGAACTGAATCCTGCAGCATAGAAAAAGGATTATCTGACTCGATTTCAGCTCAGGTCATGATCTCATGGTTCATGAGATTGAGCCCTGTGTTGGACTCTGAGCTGACCGCACGAAGCCTGCTTGGGATTCTCTTTCTCTGCCCCTTCCCTACTTGTTCTCGCACATTCTCTCTCTCTCTCTCAAAATAGACAAATAAACATTAAAAAAAGGATTATACACCATGATCAAGTGGGATTTATTCCAGAAATGCAAAGATGTGAAAAATAAATGTAATGCAACATATTAATTAAAAAAAGGACAATAACCGCATGATCATCTCAACAGACACAGAAAAAGTATCTGACCAAGTCCAACACTTTTTCATTTTTTTAAGTGTTTATTTTTGAGAGAGAGAGAGAGAAAGAGAGAGAGAGAGAGAGAGCAAGAAAGGGAGGGGCAAAGAGAGAAGGAGACACAGAACCCAAAGCAGGCTCCAGGCTCTGAGCTGTAAGCACAGAACTTGACATAGGGCTTGAACCCATGAACCATGAGATGATGACTAGAGTTGGACGTTGAACTGACTGAGTCACCCAGGCACCCCCAATGCTCTTTCATAATAAAAACACCCGACAAACTAGAAATAGAAGGGAACTTCCTTAACCCGATAAAAAGTATCTGTGAAAATTCCACAGCTAACATCACATTTAATGAAAAGACCGAAAGCTTTCTCCCCAGGAGCAGGACAAGAGAAGGATGCCCCTCTCACCACTTGTAGTCCACACTGTACTGGATGTTCTAGGAAAGGCAATTAAGCAAGTCAAACAATTTCTATTTTCAGATGAAGTGATCTTGTATACAGCTAACTCTAAGGAATACATAAACACAAAACTATTAGAGCTTATAAACAAGTTCAGCACAGAGTCAAGATAAATATACAAAAATTAGTTGTATTTCTATACATTAGCAATAAGCAATCCAGAAATTAAGAAAACAACTCTATTTACAAGAGCATCCAAAAGAACAAAATACCTAGGAATAAATTTAATAAAAGAAGTATAAGACTTGTACACTGAAAACTATAAAACATCATTAAAAGAAATTTTTGAAACACCTAACCAGTGAAAAGACACCTTGTACTCAGGGATTAGAAGACCTAATGTTGTTAAGATGGCAATATTCCCCAAACTAATCTACAAATTCAATGCAATGTCAATCAAAATTTCAATGGCCTTTTTGGGCAAAAATTAACAAGTTGAAAAATTCATATCCAATTCATATAGAAATGCAAGGGAATCAAAAGAGCCAAAACAATTTTGAAAAGTAAGAACCAAGTTAAGGACTCACACTTCCCTGTTTCAAAGCTTACTACAAAGCAATAGTAATCAAGACTGTGGTATTAGCAGTGCACCCAGGTGGCTCAGTCAGTTAAGCATCTGACTTTGGCTCAGGTCATGATCTCACAGTTCACGGGTTTGAGCCCCGTATCGAGCTCTGTGCTGACAGCTTAGAGTCTAGAGTTCCCTTTGGATTCTGTATCTCTCTTTCATTCTCTCTGCCCGCCCCCCTTTCTTTCTCTCTCAAAAATAATAAATAAACATTTAAAAAAAAAGACTGTGGTACTAGCATAAGGAGAGCCGTATCTATCAACAGAACTAAGAATTCAGAACTAAACCCATACATGTATGTTGATTGATTTTTCAAGGGTGCCAAGGCCATTCAAAGGGGGGCAGCCTTCAATAATCAGTGCTGAGACTATTGGGTAACCGCATGCAAAAGAAAGAATCCAGACTTCTACTTCACAGCTTATACAAAAATTAACTCAAAATGGATTGAAAACCTAAATGTAAGAGCTAAAATGATAAAACCCTTAGAAGGAAACAAAAGTGTAAATCTTCACATCTTTGGATTAGCGATGGTGTCACACTTGTGACACCTAGAACACAAGCAACCAAATTGAAAGGAGAAAATTGGACTTCATCAAAATTCAAAAGTTTGTGCAACAAATGACACTATCAAGAAAGTAAGCAAGCAAACAAACAAACAAACAAACAAACAAACACAGAATGGGAGAAAATATTTGCAAATTGTGAATCTAATAAGGATGTAGGAGCCAAAAGAGAAAAGGACTCTTAGGACTCAACAGCAGTAGAGAGACAATCTAGTTTTGAAACAGACTAGAAAAAGTAGACAAATGCACAATAGACACACAGAAAGATGTTCAACATCATCAGTTATTAAGGAAATGCAAATAAAACTACATGAGACAGTTCTTCACACCTACCAGGATGAATATAATGAAAGACAACAACAATACAGAAAAGACCAAGTGCTGGCGAGGATGTAGAGAGATTAAAACCTTCATGCATTACTGGCGGGACTGTAAAACAGTGCAGCCACTTTGGAAAACAGTTTGCCGTTCTTTAAAAGTTAAACACAAAGTTACCATATGACTCAGCAATTCCTCTCCTAGGTATATGCCCAGAAGAACTGAAAACAGGTATTCACACAAAAACTCATCCACAAATGTTCATTAAAACATTATTCAAAATACTCCTAAAGCAGAAACGACCCTAATGTCCAACAATGATGAGTGAATAAACAAGATGTGGTCTATCATTATATAATGTGATATTATTCAGTCTTTAAAAGGAATAAGGTTTATATACACATTACAACATGGATGAACCCTGAAGACATCATGCTAAGTGAAATAAGACAGACACAATAGGACAGATATATGATTCCACTTCTACAAGGAACTGGGAATAGGCAAATTCACAGAGAAAGAAAGTAGAATGGAGTTTACCAGGGGCTGGAGGAGGGGAAATGGAGAGTGACCATTTAATGGGTATAAGTTTCTCTTCGGAATGATGAAAAAGCTCTGGAAATGGATGATGGTGATGGTTGTACAGCACAATGGATATATCTACTATCACTGAACTGTGTACTTAAATTTAGTTAAGAGGTGCCTGGGTGGCTCAATTGGTTAAATGTCTGACTCTTGGTTTGGGCTCAGGTTGTGATCTCAAGATTTCATGAGTTCAAGCCCTGCCTCAGGCTCTGTGTTGGCAGCACAGAGTCTGCTTGGGATTCTCTCTCATTCCCTTTCTTTCCGCCCCTCCCCAACTCGTGCTATCTCTGTCTCTCTTAAAATAAACAAACTTTATTTTATTTAAAAAATTTTTTAGTGTTTATTTATTTATTTTTTACAAATAGTTTATTGTCAAATTAGTTTCCACATAACACTCAGTGCTCATCCCCACAAGTGTGTTTCTCCATGCCCCTCCCCCCTCCCCCCCACATCCATCAGTCCTCAGTTTTTGTCAGCATTCAAGAGTCTCTCATGGTTTGCCTCTCTCCCTTTCCCCCACCATTTCCGCCCTTCTTCTCCCCCTTGTTCCTCCGTCAAGTTCCTCCTAATCCTCCTATACGGGCAAACATATGATATTTGTCCTTCTCTGCCTGACTTATTTCGCTCAGCAGTGTTTATTTATTTTTGAGAGAGATAGAGAGAGACAGAGTGTGAGCAGGGGAGGGGCAGAGAGAGAGAGGGAGACACAGAATCTGAAGCAGGCTCCAGGCTCTGAGCTGTCAGCACAGAGCCCAATGTGGGGCTCAAACTCATGAATGGTGAGATCATGACCTGAGCCGAAGTCGGATGCTTAACTGACTGAGCCAGCCAGGCCCCCCCATAAAGAAACTTTTAAAAATTAAAAAAAAAAAAGCATGATAAATTTTATATTACATCTATTTTACCACAATAAAAATACATACATTATTACCTGAAGCATGCCCAGTAAGGTGTTATTGATAAATTTTTAAGAATCAGCTTTATTCCAAGCCAAATAGTAGAACTAAAAATAGTAATAACTAAAAGTAGTTCCTAACCCATTCTGAAGTTCAGAGTGGTTCGAGGAACTTTTTGGAAACTAAAGACATCTGGGCCCAGGAAAAAGGAAAGAAAGAAATAAATTAAGGATTATACATGCCACACCATGGGTGAACCCCGAAAATCCTGACAAGGATTCAGACACAAAAGGCCACATATTGTAGGATTCTCTTTATGTGAAATGTCCAGTACAGGCAGATCTATGATAGAAAGTTGGTCAGTGGCTGCCTAGGGTGGGATGGAGAGGGGAAAGGGGGAGTCCCTGCTAATGGATTTCACTGGGGTGACAAGAATGTTCTGGAATTAGATAGGGTGACAACTGTACAACCTGTGGATAAGAAACCAATGAAATGCACATTTTAAAATGGCGAACTGTCTAGCTTGTGAATGACATCTCTGTAAAAAACACACCATGGCAACAAAACAATGAACCATTTTAAGAAGTGTAAGACATATAAAAACAGTCTAAAGAATGATACCACTAACACCTATGACCCCTCAGGAGCTGAAGAGCTAAGGCCTTACCAATACTGCTCCTTCCCACACTCTCTCCAAATACATCCCCTCTTCCCAGAGGGAAGGCATGATTTTGAATTTCATTCTGAGGTCCCACTTTTTAATGAAATACTCCCAATGACTCTGAGCTCTCCCTTTTCTGAACTCTTTTTTTTTTTAAGTGTATTTATTTTGAGAGAGAGAGAGAGAGAGAGAGAGAGAGAGCACGCACACAAGTAGGGGAAGGGCAGAGAGAAGAGGAGAGAAATCCAAGCAGGTTCTGCACTGTCATTGTGGAGCCTAATGAGGGGCTTGAACTCACCAACCACGAGATCTTGACCTGAGCTGGGGTCGACTGTTTAACTGAGTGGGTCACCCAGGCACCCCTTCTGAACTCCTTTTTATGCTTGGATTTTGTGCCTTTCATTCTACTCTAAGTTGTCGTCATCGTCGTTGTCGTCGTTGTCTTCTTCTTCTTCTTCTTCTTCTTTTAACCCTTCTTTCCCTGCGCTCCCCCCACAGTTACCCCTAAAACTAGAGGGCAGGAATCAATCTCACACTTCCTCCTGTGGTTCCAGAAGAACACTCAACCCATGCCACGCACTCCTAATAAACAGCTGCTGACAGATTTTTTTTTTTTTAAAAGATCCTTTCTTCTCATCTTCTATTCTTTCCTTTCCTAATCTTGCAGTCACGCCTTTCTCTCCCAAGTAGAAAAGCGGTGCTGAGACTGAGCCACATACATTCTGGAAATGCTAGTTCACCATCCCTAGGGTTTGAGACCACACTGCAGTAACGTTCTTCCTGTTACCAGGGCCCACTGGCCGCAGCAGGGCACGCGGCAGGAAAGCCCAATCCTAAAAGCAGGAGGTAGCGGTAAACCCAGGGTTAGGCTGAAAACAGGTCAAAGGCCGGGTCGTCCGTATTTTGGCTACCCAAAGCAACAAAGACCCTGGGGCCTTTCCTGAAACCCCCTCTCTGAAGCCCTTGTATGTTTCTGTTTCTATAGCAACTCCTTCTATGAAAATGCCAAGCCTTTGAAATAACTCCCCATTCAACCTCCTAATATTCCCGTGATGTATGGCTGAAGGAGGGATTATTATCCTCTGTGCATCTTACAAAAGCTTAGGAGAGGGACACCACCTATCAAAGGTCATTCAGCCCAGAGCAGTATATTATGCCAAGTTTAGAGCCTCTTTACGGCTTCTACAGTGCCAGATTGAGAGGCGGTTTAGTGGCAATCTGGCAGGGAATGAAACCGGTGTGGGGGATGGATTCTCTGGTGAATGAGAAATTCGAGCCCCTGGGGTACACTACAGAAAAGCCTAAGCAACAATGAAAGACGCGCTGGCCCAAGTCCCAGGATCTAAAAACCACCTGGCCGGGCCTTGACGAACTCACCCACCTGCCTTAGAAGAAGACAGGGAAGAGGACTTTGAAGAGTCACGTACGTTGCGCCTTCCATTTCTCTTATCGTTTAGTTTGATCGTGGTGGAAAGACAGGTCTGGAGGTACCACTGAAGGTACTTCCTCTCTCAGAGTCAGCATCTGCACATTAATAAATCTCTGGCGCCTGACTGATGAACAAATGCTTGTGTGCGTGTGAGGTGAGGGACAAGAAGAAAAGGCAAAAGAGAAGGAAACAGTAAGAGACTGAAACTGTTAGCCTCGGTTGAAGAAAAATCAGGAGGCAGCTGGGATCCTGAACTAGTAAGAGTTGGAGAGGAAAGCAGGAATCTTCAGTGACTTTTAAAAGTATGGCTTTGCAGGTATATAGGCTTTATTAAGAATGTTTTATGTGTGAAGTAGAAATTTCATAATTAATTTGGGGTACTAAATACTGCACATATAATAAAAACAGTTTATCAGCACTCCTTTCTAAATACTTACATCCCAGATCTTCATCAAGTTTAAAAACAAGGTTTTTTTTCTATTCAAAGAGAAACAGGCATATAATCTGCACTAACCTGCTTGAACTGAAGAGGAATCCTCCATACTTCAAGTAGCGAGTTGTATTACAATAAAACATACTTTTCGTTAAAATAATTAGATTCATGTATACTTAATTTATATGTATTTGCAGTTTTTCCTAACTGCATATTTAGCATAAAACAAGATGGTGTTTGGACTAAGACAAATTCTCGGAGCTTAGGAATCTCCCTTTTGACATTGGTCCCTGCAGTGCTTACATGAGAAACAGAACAGTATATATCAGGGGTCAGCAAATTTCTCTTGTGAAGAGCCACACGGTAAATACTGTAGGCTCCGTGGGCCACGTAGTCAACTCGATCTTGCCCCTGTGGAGCAAAAGTAACCTCAGACAATATGTAAACAAGTAAGAGTGGCTGTGTTCCAATAAAACTTTATTTGTGGACAAGGAAATGTAAATTTCATGTGATTTTCACACATCACAACGTATTTTGACTTTTGACTTTTCCGTAACCATTTAAAAATGCACAAACCCTTGTGAATTCATAGGCCACACAACAGATGGCAGAGACGACGTGACCCACGGGGCATAGGCGATTGATCCCTGTTATACACTAACACCAGTTCCGGGCCTAGGCCAGACTGGCTGCACAGGAATGATGTGAGTAGCTTTTTTTAAAAAATGCAGATTCACAAGTCCCACTGCAGAGGTTCTGATTCAATAAGCGGCAGAGGAACCTGTGCTCACCAGGATTTTGGGAAACACCAGGTCACCTCCCAGGTCCCTAAAATGGTGGAGTTTCAAAACACTTAGGTTCTCCCGCTTCAACTGCCCCTACCTAGCTGTGAGGCCTGGACTGCATCTCTCTGGATCTCACTTTCCTTGTCTACAATATGAGAGAGAGGGCTGCCTGATGGGCATGCCCAGGTCCTTTCCTGCTCTGACATCTGTGACTCTATGACTTAGAAAATATGCAGAGGCATCCAAGTTTAAGTGCAACAAAGCAGCAGGCCATACTTTCGAGGAGAAAGCCTATTATTATTTATTCTTTCACATTAAATACTGGTAGAACGCTCCTGAATTGGTTATTTTGCTCCTTCATGGGATACTCTGTCAAGTTCAGGGTCAACAGCATCTGATACCACCCTGAGAACTATACTTACGTGGGCGGGGGGAAGCGTGGAGCAGCCCCACGGCAGAGCTGCACCACAGGCCGCGTTCCCTGCTCTGTCTGCCAGGCTTTTGTGCCCTGCTCTTGGTGGGACAGAGAATACAAGAGAGAAAATAAATCAGCCTGACTAAAAATGTATATATTTAAAGCATGTCCCATGCCTGGCTACTAAAATCTCAGTAATCATCATTACACTGCTGATGAGAATCCAGAAAAGGACATTCATCCCTTGTTCAAAAACACTGGATTCTTCAAGGCCCAGGATGAGTGGAAAGGACACCAGGCTTTGGATTCTTACAGGAATACTTCTTAAGCAAAGAATAACTTGGTGTCCATGAAGTCCAATAATATTTTGCCTAATCTGTCTTAAATTAGATCTTTATGAAGTAAATGAATTAAAGGGAAAATTGAAATTGAATTGTGGTTTACTGCCCCAGGGGAAATATCAGTTTATAAAAACAGCCACTGAATGCGTTTCAACACAAGGCCCATTAAGAGCAGTAGAACAGCTCTTAACGAGTTATGGCTTGGAGTATTAATAACTGTGTCATGCCGACATAAAATGAACCTTCTGAAAAGCACAGGCTTTGCATTTCTAATTAGCAACGTGGGGCTTGGCATGCAGGACGGAGGGGCTTTACCACTGCTAATTCAGGCTAAGATGTATTCTCTTCGGGGTCTACGGTCAGGGGAAGGAATGCTGTGCAAGAGCAGGTATGAGTGTGTTCCTACACACGCCACGCAAATCCCAGCATACTGCAAATGCAACACCATACACATACGCAGTCACCAAAGCACTGCGGTGCAGCTGATTTGTTAGCGTGTCCTCACCATCACCCCAGGATCAGATGATATACAAGAAGTATAGATTAAAATAGTAACGGGTGCACACATACGAAAGGACGTTACAGAGAAGAGTGCTCAGTGCAGGCTGGACTACCTCACAGAACAGAAAGCTGCTTAGAGAGAGAGGTTTACTATCCGGCCCTGGGTTGGCTGTGGGACACACGTGGCCCAGAGAGTGGCTTTCCACTCAACCCAGTTCTCCCTCTCCTGTGAGGTCATCATCTCAATTAGGGCAAAGGTAACCTGCAGGCACCTGACAACCTGGCTATAATGAACACCCAGGGCTGAGATTGAGCCAGCAAGAGGGCAGTTGGGAACCAATGTCCTTTGAGTCTATCTAGCCACAGCTGTTACTGACACTGACTTATGACTGTCTCTCAAAGTTTGGGTCCTAAGTGTTCACTGTTTTGGTCTCTGAAACTGCCCAACCCTCTTGTTTTTAGCTGACTTCTCTAGCCTTAACTTCTTGCTTGCCTAAACCTAACATAGATACCTTACTCTGCCAGACCTACGTACCTTCTGTACCAGGCAACTGGTCAGTTTGACTGACAGTAGTTGTTAGCTCTTTTCTGCCTAACTACAAACTGTTAATTCTGGTAACTTCTAGCAGGGGCAAATCCTCTTTGCCTATTGCTTTCAGAGTGTGCAAGCACAGAGTGCTATTCATCCAATCATAATACGAATATAGCTGATCTGCAGGGCAGCTACAGCAGTAGTAACAGCAGTAGTCAGGGGTCCTCTAGTCAACGGCAGCTTGGCATTCACTTTTGAGTAACTAATTGTCGAGCCAATATGGCAGGCAACAAGCAAATGCCCTCTCAAAGTTTCCCTGTTTTAATAAAGTTAAATATAATGCTGAATCCAAACAGGTTCCAGGGGCACCTGGGTGGCTCAGTCAACTAAGCATCCAACTCTGGCTCAGGTCATGATCTCACAGTTCGTGTGTTTGAGCCCCACGTCAGGCTCTGTGCTGACAGCTCGGAGCCTGGAGCCTATTTCGGATTCTGTGTCTCCCTCTCTCTCTGCCCCTCCACTGCCTGTTTCCTCTTTCTCTCTTTCTCTCTCTCAATCTCTCTCTCTCTCTCTCCCCCTCTCCCTCTCTCTCTTTCTCTCTCACAAATTATCTTAAAAAAAATTAAAAATACAAACAGATTCTACTTCGGACCAGGAAGCTGTTCAGAAATAAATAACCTGTACTGTCAAAACAACTACATCACGTTGAAAAGAGTCCAGATGCCTTTCTTAATCCTAATCTGCTTTAGTGGGCCCCTCAAGTGAAATCACAACTTTAGTCTCAACGTGCCTCAGAGAAGGCTCCGGCAAAGGCACAAGTGGCCTCAATTTCCTCAGTACCTGTGTCCTGGTGCTAAGCTGCCTTTAGAAATACTGAACTAAATCAGGACATGAGACATGGACAAATTTTGTTTTGCCTTTAGGCTTGTACTTCCGTTTGAACTATGAATATTCAGAGTCCTCATCTTCCAAGTCTCCATTCCACTATACTGAGGACTGAGCAAGAGAGATCTCTAAATCCCATATTTATGTTTTTATTGCTTTTGGCCATTGATAATTGTGCCTATGAGCTTATCTTCTGAGCAACACTGAGCATGCATTGAGCAGTTACTATGTGGCAGGCACCCCACTGAGACGTCTATACAGTATCTGCCACAGAGCAATGGGTAGGTCCTATTTTACAAAGGACAAAATGGAGGCGGAAAGGTCAGATGACTTTCCCAAGACCATAGAATTGTTTATTAAGTGGCAAAACTTAAAATTGAACTGAGGCGATCTAACGCCAGAGCCTCTGCTCTTAACTGTCATACCAAGCAGCAATTCTGAAAAGCTTCAAAACAATCCAACTCCTCACTTCACAGATGAAAAACCAAGCAGAGAGAGCTCTGTGCACACTGTAACCACAGAGCGGAAGGCTCCGAGGGCCCAGGTCTCCTGGCGTCTGGCCCTGAATGCTTTTCGCCACCCCGAGTCATCTGGTCCAATCCATGGGTCAGGGAAGGAATCTCTTACTTAATACCTTTAACTCTGGCAAAAAGTAATGCCTCTGCATACGCTTCAGAGATCACAGCAGCTGGTGAGGGTCTTGTTCCCCAAGTTAAGATGGATGAGGGTAATGCTGGCGCCACATCTATCCATGGCTTCCCTATTTTCCAGGTGCTTCTGCATACACGTTCTCATTTGGTTTTGACCTTGTAACCTCGTGGCCTCCAAGCCACATTTGGAGCAGCGGACACCCTGCCCGCGCACATCCCGGTCACAGGAAGCCGCACCTGGCAGAAGAGCAGTGCCGTGTACCTGCTCCAGCGCTGAGCAGGCGTGATGCCGCTTGCCACGGCCGGGCGCTCCCAGCTGCTGACATGGCCACTCTTCCTCACTGCCCTCCAGCAGCAGCTGGCCCTTCATCTCCTTCCCCTGGCCCCCCCCCCCCCCCCCCCCCCCCCCCCCCCCCCCCCCCCCCCCCCCCCCCCCCCCCCCCCGACTCCAGGGTACACAGACTGCAGCTGCTCTGGGGTAAAGCAAAATGCATGCTTTTTATGTAAAGCGTATTGACCCCTCTAATCGCTGTATTCATATTCCAGAATATTCTGTATTCTCGCTCTCTTCTCTCTTAGAAAGCAGCAGAGTGGTTTCTATAGAGGATTTACCTGGCCCAGAACACACACACAATAAACGTGGCTATGATGCTGTTGCTGACACTCCCACTCCTCGGCTACAGACATGTGCTGGATGGCAGGAGACTCGATGGGCACGGGGTGCCTGGGGAGCCCAGTCAGCTAAGCGTCTGACTCTTGATTTCAGCTCAGGTCATGATCTCACAGTTCGGAAGTTCGAGCCCTACATTGGGCTCCATACTGTCGGTGCAGAGCCTCCTTGAGATTTTTTTCTCTCCCTTTCCCTCCCTCTGCTCCTTCCCCACGCTAGTTTGTGTACACACATGCACATTCTCTCTCTCTCTCTCAAATAAATAAATAAACTTAAAAAAAAAAAAAAAGGAGAGGGGCGCCTGGATGGCTCAGTCGATTAAACGTCCGACTTCAGCTCAGGTCACAATCTGACGGTTCATGGGTTGGTGCCCCGCGTCGGGCTCTGTGCGGACAGCATGGAGCCTGCTTCAGATTCTGTGCCTCCCTCCCTCTCTGCCCTATCTTGCTCGCACTCTGTCTCTCAAAAATAAATACATTAAAAAACAAAAGCAGAGTCTAAAGACTAACATTCACATTAGCTGGTATTCCCACGCTTGGCACAAGCCGGTAGGATACGAGAGGCCAAGTACCAGAGTCACGAGGCGACACCTGTACGGCTGCACTAGCTCAAAACAGGCCCCAGAGCTTACGTCAGACCTAGGAACTCTGGAAGAAGGGGAAAATAAACACTGCTTCGTATGCACACACCGGGATCCAACCTGCCTTCCCACCGTGGCTCCTGTCTTAGCAAACCATACCATACCCTGTGCTCTAGTCACAGCTCAACTCACTGTGTGAAACGGTTCAGCCTTTCCCATGCCTGTCTGCCTTCTCGTGCACCGGTCTTTACACCCAAACTACTCTTTCTTCTCTTTTCCAATAGGTGGGTTTTTTTAAAACCATATTTTAATAGGTTAAGGTCCAGCCTAACTATCACCTCCTCTCTGAAGATGGCCCCATCCCACTGTCTCAAACAGAATTATCCTTGCTTCCCGTGTGTCTCCGCACGGCACTTACTCCTATTAGAGCAGTTAATGTGGTGTTGCCGTTTTTGTTTATACATCTCTGTCTCTCACTGGACCCTGAGATCCTTAAAGGCAGCGCTAGAACTTCCAACTACTGTTTCTCAGCTCAGCAAGCAGAGTGCACAGTACAATACCCATCGGGCACAAGGTAGAGAATTCATATGTATTTACTGAACATATGAATGAATCTCTTAGACACGAGGAAATGATACTATACAACCCACCCATAACTTTATGCAACTTTCTGCTAGGTGTCTAATTGACCTTTTCCACCCTTTAGCTCATCCTTCCATAAGAGTTATTCATTTTAGTTTGAAAAGTCTTCTCATCTTATTTATATCTTAAGATACCATGCTAAAGATAAAGTATGAAATAAACAAATACACACACACACACACACACACACACACCACCAATATACTAACTTCATATTGTAGCAATGTAAAATGACAGAAAATTATCTCAAAATGACAGCAGAAAACAAAAACTCAGTCTGTAACATGCTCTATAGAGACAGCATGGTATGGTAGAAAGACCATGAATACTAAATCCCACATCCCTGGGACTGAAATCTGGCTCTACCACACACTAGCTGAGGAAATGCAAACAATTAAGATTTCTGAGCCACGATATTTTCTTACTTATAAAAATATGCAACATTCTACTGACAGCTCCCTAATACTGGTAACCCTTAAGGACTGCAGAAAATTGGGGGATCAATAATGATATCCAGAATTTAGCTGGTGTCATCCACTAAAATAGCAGATGAAAGCAGTAGGTTTGTGGGGAGAGAGGAGTTCAAGTTTGAACACACTGAGTTACCTGTGGAAAATCCAGACAGAGACGCCTGGCAAGGTGTTGAATATTAAGGAGCGTTCTAGGCTGGAAATACAGTTTCAAGAGTACTGAGAGAATGGGTGATGTCACCCCAGGAAGAGTGTACCAGGAACGTGGGCCAGGTATGGAACCTGGGAAAACATCAACATTTAAGGTAGAGGAGAGGGAAATGGAAGAGAAGGAGTAGTCTAAGATATAAGGAGAATTAAGCCAAGGAAGTAAAGAAAGAGCTGCAAGAACTAGGGAGTAATCAATAGTATCAAACACAGCAAAGAGCTCCGGTTGGATAAGAAGTAAAACAACATCCGATAAATTTGGCAATTTAACATCACAGAGGACCTTATCTTGCGAATGTCAGCAGAAAGGGAGGATGGAGCACTGGGCTGCAAGGGTACGGAATGGGTGGGAGGTTTGTAGGTGGTGATGCTGAGTAAAGGCTACTCTTTGAAAGTTTCAATGGTAGGAGAAGAGAGGTTAGATTAGCTGGGGATGTGGGGTCAAGTGAGGGCTCATTACAATGCGAGAGGCTTTGACAGTGTTTAACAGCTGAGGGGAAGGAGCATGTATGAAAAGGGAAAGACTGACAGTGCAGAACAGCGAGAGGAAAGCTGAGAGAGGGCGGTTCTAGAGAAAGCCAGGAGGCCTGGCTGGGGACTGACCTTGAACGACAGACAGGGGGCCTCATCCTCTGAAATGAGGACGAGAATCTTTCATTCAAATTTGATTCTACAGGCCAAAGTGTGTAGCCTCAACAAAGTGTCTAGATTAGCAGCGCCTCTTCAGAGCTTATACTCAACATTCACTGCTAGATTTAGAGGTGGCAGAAATTGTCAATTAAGGGAGCAATCCTAATCTTGAATTGTGTCAAACAGGGTTGTATGTAAAGAATAATATGTAAAGAATTTACAACTCATGAATTTGGAAGCAATGAGTAAGAGAAACATTCCTCTCTATAAAGACTTCACAGGCTTACTCGTTTTGATGAAGGAAGGATTTAAATATGGTGAATTGTCATCAGAAGATGATCAGTATCACTGCAATCTTGAGACACCCTCCAACATTTCAATGGTCGTCACTAAATAACCCTTTCAATGGGCTCAATTTTTATTAAAAAAAAAAAAAATTTCACAACCCTGGAAAAAAAAAACATCCGAGATGAATTCCTAAAACTATGAAACAAGTGGAATTTTATGGCTAAGGTGATTAGCTAATAACATACATTCTAGAGTTCAGGGAAAAGGTGTCTCTTTGTACTAACACAGCTACTTGTGCAAGGACTTGAGAAGGACCCGAGGCTCTTTTCTGGAGAAAACGCTAGGTCCTACCTGCAGGTGCCCCTGTGACTCAAAATGATGCTGGTATGTACTGGACCCCTGCCTAGGTAAAAATCGAAGACTGGCAAAATCTCTCAACACAGTGACAATGCTGGCTTTTAAGTAACTCAGAAGATCAGCATTATGGGTCCTTTTAAAGATTATAATTTCGTGCTTGCTAAAGGCCTATTTAAGACACCGAATATTTAGACAGCATGTAGCCTTTGATTCTCCGGATTATCCAAGTTTAGTCTCTATACCAAGTTATAGCACCACAACGTCTCAAGTACCTGGACTGTATTATCTTTAATGCACTCACCATTATCTGCAGTGATGAATTTCTTTGCCTGTTTATTATCTGTCTCCCTAACAAAGACTAAGTTTCCAGAATAGCATAAAGAGCTCGTCTGTTTTGTTCCCAAGCGGCATGGAACAGAGCCTGGCATATATAAAACACTCAATAACAATTTATCACATTATCAAATGAATGACTGAATGCTTGACTCTTTCCTTAACCCTCCACAATCAATTACAAAACTCTGTCAATTTATCTCTGTAGCAACGTTTGACTTCATCCACTCCCTTTACTTTTTCACTTCCACCATCACAGTTTGGGCCCTCGTTACCCCACGGTTGGTCTCTCTGTTCCAGTTCTTTTTCTGTCTGGTCCACCCTACGTACCACGGCTATGTTCACCTCCCCAGAGCACAGCTTCAACCACATATCCTCAATCCCCGACACCTTCAGCAGTTCTCTACTTGTATTTAACAAGCAAAGACCAAACTTCCTGGTCTAACACTAAGTCCACCCGTGATTTGGCTCCGCTCTCCCTTCCCAGCCTCCCAAGGCTCTGCCCTCATTTCCCCTCATTCCAGCCAAATCAGGCTACTCAGCTTTCTCCTCCACTGTCCTACACCCCTGTCTCTGGGCCTTTGCTTACACTGTTCTTTCTGCCTACATGTTTCAGTCTATCCCTCTTGTCTAAACTCCAAAGCCTGATTCAACTACTACTCTTAGAATGAGGTTAAGTAAGGCCCTTTCTGTGGTTCCCTGGTCAAAAATAGTATCACATTATGCACGGCAAAGGAAACAACCCACAAAACTAATAGGCAACCAACGGAATGGGAAAAGATAGTTGCAAATGACATATCAGATAAAGGGTTGATATCCAGAATCTATAAGGAACTCACCAAACTCCACACCCAAAAAACAAACAACCCAGTGAAGAAATGGGCAGAAGATATGAACAGACACTTCTCCAAAGAGGACATCCAGATGGCCAACAAACATGAAATGATGCTCAGCATCCCTACTCATCAGGGAAATACAAATCAAAATGACACTGAGATACCACTTCACACCAGTCAGAGTGGCTAAAATGAACAAATCAGAGAACACGAGATGCTGGTGAGGATGTGGAGAAACGGGCACCCTCTTACACTGTTGGTGGGAATGTAAACGGGTACAGCCCCTCTGGAAAACAGTGTGGAGGTTCCTCAAAAAATTAACAATAGAACTCCCCTATGACCCAGCAATAGCACTGCTAGGAATTTCCCCAAGGGATATAGAAATGCTGAGGCATAGGAGCACATGGACCCCAATGTTCATAGCAGCACTCTCCACAATAGCCAAAACGTGGAAAGAGCCTAAGTGTCCATCAACAGATGAATGGATCAAGAAGATGTGGTTTATCTATACCATGGAATACTACATGGCAATGAGAAACAATGAAATCTGGCCATGTGTAGCAACATGGATGGACCTTGAGGGTGTTATGCTGAGCGAAATAAGTCAGGCAGAGAAGGACAAATATCATATGTGTGCACGTATAGGAGGACTAGGAGGAACTTAACAGAGGACCAAGGGGGAGAAGAAGGGGGGAAATGGTGGGGGAAAGGGAGAGAGGCAAACCATGAGAGACTCTTGAATGCTGACAAAAACTGAGGACTGATGGATGTAGGGGGGAGGGGGAATGGGCATGGAGGAGGGCACCTGTGGGAATGAGCACTGGGTGTTATGTGGAAACTAATTTGACAATAAACTATTTGTAAAAAAATAAAATAAAAATAAAAGAAATGAATAACTAAAAAAAAATAGTATCACATTATACACTACCATGTTATAAGCTACTTCAGGGTAAAAAATGAGTTTTATTAATCTTTGTTACCCTAAGATTATCGAACAGACTGTCCCACCCCTGCAATGCCTCATATATAGGAAGTACTCAAGAAGTATTTGTTGAGTAAGTGGGTTATATGAGCCAACCCAAACCAGTATATATTCCAGTGTCAACTTCTCTCATTTCCTTCATAGTCAGTTAACACACGGAGAGGGTAACACAAGTCACACAGCCAAGAAAGAAGCAAAACACTTGATAAAGGCAGACATGATGGGACACTTAGAATATTCAGGAAGTAACATCCTTTGTATAATACGCACTTGATACCAATAAACCAAGAAGAGATTCAAGCACTAGGAGGGTGCTATTAACCCATGGCCTTTGATAAAGTTCTTTCCAATTCTAAGTTTCAACAAGAGGAGAGATAAGAGCGGTGGCACCTAACAATAGTCACCAGCGCTCTGAAATCTCTAAAATGTCAGGGTCTACTTCCTCAGCCCCTAAAGGAAAGGAAAAGATACACTGGTAATCAGTCTCTTTTCCTCTCTGGAGTTCATTTTGGTAGACGGGAAAACTTTCATGAGGAAAAATATCATGTCACCTTTCATGTTCAAAGCGCTCAGAGAAGTGCAGTATTTTCAACAGATACGGATGGAGCACTTACCACAGTGCAGGCACTACTCCAGCTGATGAGCGAACAAGAGGATGGACAAGAAACAAATAAACATATGCCAGGTGTTGCTAAGGGCTACAGAGAAAACTGAAGCGGGGGTGGAACAACAGGCTGTTTTGTTTTGTAAAGGGCGGTCAAGATCATCACAACCACCTGGCAAAACAGATGCGATACTATAATCTTCACTTCCGAGATTAGGGAAACTGAGTCCCTGAATGGTTAAGTGACATGCTCAAGATCCCCTGGAATTAGATGGGGAGGGGTCAGAAATTAGGGGTCTATTGCTAAGGTTTTTTTTTTTTTTTAAATAAATAAAGTTTATTTATTTTTGAGAGGGGGGACAGAGAGAGAGAGGGATAGAGAGACAATCCTGAACAGGTTCTGCGCTGTTAGTATGGAGCCCGACACGGGGCTCGAACTCACAAATGGTGAGATCATGACATGAACTGAAATCAAGAGTCTGATATTTAAAGGACGTGCCCCTATTGCTAAGGTTTTAAAGAGGACCTCGAGTTGGGAACTAAATGCCTTCCCCTCTAGAGAATGATGCTTGGAGAGTAGAAAAGAGCCCCACACGAGCACATCAGTAACCCATCACCCTGAGAATGGCCTGCCTCCTGCTGGTGCACAGGCATTTGCCTCCCTTTGGTCTGGTGAATAAAATAATAGGCACACCATTTTGGTTTTTCTAATATTGCTGCAAAACAGTTTTTTCGAACAAAATAAAGTTTGAAAACATGTAGTTTTTACTTAGGATGGAAAGGAGCACCTAGTTTTATTGTGCAAAAGCAGGCAATGCAACACCTCATTAGCAGAACTTCAAATCACACCTAATGGACGTAAACTCTCCTTTAGCAGCCTGTCTCGGCTCTGCACACCTGTCAGAAAGCATGTGAAAACAGACTCGGCAAGGGTTTTCTGCCAAGAGTGCATGGGATGGCGTGTGTGTATGTGTGCACACACATGCATGCGCGTGTGTGCTGGTGTGTGTGTGGGTAAGGAGAAAGTTGTAAACATCGCTGGGAACAGGATGCCCTCCTATATCTAACCCAAATTGTATCTAAAAATGACTTCTTAGTAAACGTAGAGCTAAAGATTTTTTTAAATGTTTTTTATTTCTGAGAGAGAGAGAGAGAGAGAGAGAGAGAGATTGGAAAGGGGAGGGTCAGAGAGAGGGAGACACAGAATCTGAAATAGGCTCTAGGCTCTGAGCTGGCTGTCAGCACAGAGCCGGACACAGGGCTTGAACCTACAAACCATGAGATCATGACCTGAGCCGAAGTCGGACGCTTAACTGACTGAGCCACCCAGGCACCCTGAGCTGAAGATCTTAATGTAGCACAGGAATTCAGAAGGTAGAATCAGTTTTGGTACAGAGAATCAAGTCAGGCTGTAAGGAAGAAGGAGCCCTAGGGCTTGGACGAATGGGTTGAGCGTCAAAAGTTTCATGAAGTTAAAGGACAGTATGTTCTGTGCGGAGGGAATGGAGAGCAGGAGGCCGGGGACTCTAGGCAAACAAAGCAGTCTGCCACAGCTAAACTGTGATAGTGACAGACACATGTGTGAAATACAGTTAGAAGGATACAGACATAGGTCCAACTCTTATCTTGTATTTATTTCAGGTAAGGAAACTGAAGCCCCAGAGATTTTAAGTGATTTAGCCAAAGGCAAACAAGGGGCAAAGAAAGAACTAAAATGAAAGTTTTTTGTTTCCAGCTAGGTGCTCTTTCGCTATCCCATTCTGTGGACAGGGACAGGTGGGAGGTCATCTTCCCTTTAAAAGTAAAAATATACAGAGAGGTTAAATAGGTTGCCTTTAGATCACATGTCTGGCTGACCAGCTGCTGCAGCGCTGATACTGAACCCTTGTCTCTGGAACAGCTCGCTGGGGGCTGCTCCACTACTCAGTTCTTTCCCTTGAGAAGGTAAGATCCTGGAGCAAACACAAACACTGTCCTTCCCCTCAGAAGCACCGCATTTCTTAGGACCCATCCTGAAAAAGGGTTATAAAACCGCAGGGGTGACCAAAGGTGTGGATGAAAAAGCGCGTTCTTCCTGTCTCTAAGTTTGCCTGCCTAGCTCCAGAAGGACTGAGCCAATGAAGCTAAGTACCGATGAATAAAACATTAGAAAAGTGGAGAACTCGAACTGTGTTGTAATAAACTGAGAGTTACGAGGCAGGGGTTCTAGTCCTGGCTCTTCTATGAACACTGGTGTTGGCTTTTGACAAGAACTTTACCCCGCTAAATTTATAAAAGGAAGATGCTGAACCAGCCCTTGTCTAAGGCTACAATATTCTAATTTTCTATGATTCTAGGTAGACTCCAATTGCAGGAGAAGAGACATGAGGACCTGAAGATACACTGAACTTCGAGAAACAACATACAATTTTTTTTAATACTATAGGAACGTGCCCTATTTAAAGGGACATCAGTCCATGCTATGATTTAGATTTTTGTTTATACATATATTTCTTATAAGAGGATATACCCAGTGAACAAAAAGGACACACACAGCAATTACCAATTTTAAGAAATGGGAAAAGGAGTAGGAAGGAGCCAACTTTTTCAACTTAATCCATAGACTTTCTGCTGCCCCACTTAAGATGGTCATTGTAATATATGTGGCCATTTGAAATTTAATAAGTTATTATTAAGAACTGGAGGGGATGCCGGGGTGGCTCAGTTGGTTAAGCATCCAACTCCTCTGATTTCGGCTCAGGCTCACGTTCATGAGATGGAGCCCCATGTCTGGCTCTGTGCTGGGAGTGGAGGCTGCTTGGGATTCTCTCTCCCCCTCTGCCTCTCCCTTGCTTACTTGTGTGCTTTTCCCTCTTTCTCTCTCTCTCCCTCTAAAAAAAAAAAGACTTCAATAGGCTTAAGAAAATAAAAAGAAAACCAAGAACAAAGGCATTCAGGTGAGTTCAAGTTTCTCAGAATACCTATTTGGTTTTGAATATACACATATAAAAAAGCTTGGAACACCCTACTAACAGTGGTCACCTGTTTGGGGGACAGGGAGTTGAGCAGATGAAGGAGAGATGTAAAGGGGAGACTTTTTACTGAGTATCTTTAATTGACTTTTTAACCATGTAGGTAAATAGCTTATTTTTATTTAAAAATCAAATAAATAAATAAACGAGACATTAGAACAAAGTACCATGAGGCAAAGAAAATGTTGTAGCACTTGAAGGCCTGAGGAAACTCAAAGAGAGGATAATCTAGACTGTTTCCAGGGACCAGCTGGGAAAGTCAGTGAAATGCAACATGGACAACACTGTTGAGGGCCTCAAGCAGCTCAAAGCACTGGCTGGTACAAGAGTATCTTGAAAAATATGACACACGGGTTTATGTCCCTGAGTCCCTGGAAGAGTGTGAAACCCACAGGGGATAAAATGAGAACCCTACCAACGGGGAAGTAGCTTTCCTTCACCCTCTAAATTAGAGGGAAGGGAGTGAGACACCAGTGTCAATAAGAGCCATAAAAATGAGTAATTGGGTGGAAGAGGAGACCTATGAGGAAAAGGGAAAGAAATCCACATTTACCACTTAGCAAAGAAATTCTATTTTACGAGAGTATTTAAGGCAGCCCCTGAAAAACAAACACAAGGGAATGTCCTCTTAAAGTCATTTCTACTCTCAGTATTTTTTGATTTGTGGGTTAGTTCTCAGTGTGCTTCCTTGTAGAGGAGACCTTGCTAATTTGGCCTAGTGAAAGGCCTAGTTAATAAGAAGTATTAGTAATGCCTGGGAAGACCTACAAAGAAACGTGAGCAAGCATATTATTAATCAACTAAAAAAATCCCTCACTTTGGGGTGCCTGGCTGGCTCAGTCGGTAGAGCACGTGACTCTTGATCTTGGGGTTGTAAGTTTGAGCCCCTTGTTGGGAAGGGAGATTCCTTAAAAATAAAAATCTTAAAAGAAAAAAATCCTTTGCTTAAAAGTACAATTAATCCTTCTGAAGTGCTACTGATGTTCTTTCTTGTCATGAGTGTTAGTCTGTTTGCTTTCTGATAATCTTAAGCTATGCGTTTATGTTTTATGAGCTTTTCTGAATGGTGGTATATTTCACGATAAAGAAAATGATTACCAAAAAAATACATATATATACTATTAAAGCTATCCTTTCCACAAACTATATACCCTTGTGGTGAGGCCAACGGCTGAAGTCAGGCTGTCTATCATGAAGAGCCAATCTCCTAATGGAGCTCCATCAACATCTGTCCTACCCAAGGAATGACACCCATCAGGGCCAGAGACCCACTCTCTCTGAGGCCTCACTCCCAATCCAGGGGCACTGAAATCTGAGTTTCAGATTTTCTTCTATAGATAGAAGAAAAAAGGCTATCTACAGGGCAGAAACCAGGGGAAAGGCATGCAAAGGAAAACTGAGCTCTATCTATGTACTTTTCATATATTAAGTCGGGCTTAAGAAAGGGAGATTTAATTTGCATTTGAGTTGGAAAAATAACTAGTTCAAACAAAAGCAAAATGGGTTTGGCCGCCTGTAAGGCCAGGGTCCAAAGGGCTTTACGTATCTACTTACTGCTGTAAGAGTACTTTCTGAAAAAGTTACACCATTGGCCAACTCACCTAAATAAGCACGACCTAAACCCTGTGATTTGTCATTGCTTTGTACCTCTACAAAGATCATGGATGCAAGGGTAGAAAAGTGTCAGAAAACATTTCTAAAAATATTTCAAAATTTTACAACGAATGAAATTTTCTTCTAAAAATAGCCCAAAATTCCATGTTCCCTTATTCACTAACCCAGAAAGCTAAAGCCTGCCTCCTCCCTCACCCATTCACCCCACTTGGCAAAGACTCAGATTACAAAATCAGACATAGAAGAAGGGAAGAGTAACTGACGAAATCAATGAACGTTTATGAAAACTACTCAGCTCCAGAACTTGAGATCTGAAGAAGTCCTCAGAAAGTCTGTCCAACCTCTCAGGTCTAGATGAGAAAATTTAGGCCCAGAGAGGTGACACATCTTGCTTAAAAGGACATGAACTAGTTTTGGGAAGTTATTTTATTTACAATTTGCTTTTCGCATAAACTCTGTGGCAGCGTGAACAATACACATTCGACAAAAGGGAAATATAGATCAGAAACATGGCGAATTACAGTAGAGTCAGGATTTCTTCTTTCTGGTTGATTGTTATTTACATCATATCATGCTTTGTTTTTTAAACTTTCTATATTTCCCAGTGGAAGATATGGGCTACTGTTGCCACTTTTCTCTGTCATGGAGCTGTCCTGAGCTGCAACAGAAGTGAGTGTGCAAAGGGCTGTCTTGTGTAGACGTCTTAATTGCCTTTGCCATTCTGAGCCAAAAATGCCTCCACAACTACAGCTAGGTCGAGATCAACTGGTATCATCCTACTTCTGTCTCATTATTAAGCCAAGAAACTAAAATTTCTTCCAAATTATGAGCCTGAAGGGCAATTTAGTTAAGGGAAGCTTATGGGGTAGGTTTGATACTACAGACAGTTGAGTTAAGCTTTATATTTGTGAATATGTAATCACACACAGACTTTTCTCTCCTCATTTGGAAACATTCTCACTCTAATATTTTTTTAATGTATTTTATTTATTTCTGAGAGAGAGAAGAGAGACAGCGTGAGCAGGGCAGGGTCAGAGAGAGAGGGAGATACAGAATCTGAAACAGGCTCCAGGCTCTGAGATGGCTGTAAGTACAAAGCCCAGCGTGGGGCTCAAACCCACAAACCGCGAGATCATGACCTGAGATGAAGTCAGACACTTAACCGACTGAGCCACCCAGGCACCCCTCTCAATCTAATTCTTTAAGTGACATTTGTCACATGAGGTAGCCCTAGAGTGGTGTCCTCAGTACACAATGGCTAGGTAGTTGGCTGGTGGATTAACCAGAGGGCTTTGCTTCTCCACCTGTTACCTTGCTTCAAACAATCAAGAGAAAGAAATCTATGGTTTGGTCAAATATTTGTTAGAGGAGTTTGAAACTCTTGGCCAAATGAAGATGAGTATTTCACTTGTGTTACTACGAGCAAGAATAACAGAACTGGCTCTAGGGTAAGAATGAGTGTTGGTTCAAGCCAGACAACTGAGTAACAAGGCCAAAGGCCTGGTCTCCTCACCAGCCCAGTGTGGTTTACCCCCTTAGATTCCCGTCTGTAGCAGCTAAGATCTAATGTCACCACAGGACAGAGGAAGTTCTGATAAAGTACATATCCATCATCTCCTTTTCTAAAACAAATTTTTTTTTACATTTATTATTGAGAGACAGAGAGAGACAGAGCACGAGTGGGGGAGGGTCAGAGAGAGAGGGAGACACAGAATCTGAAGCAGGCCCCAGGCTCTGAGCAGTCAGCACAGAACCCGACATGAACCTACGAATCGTGAGATCATGAGCTGAGCTGAAGTCGGAGGCTTAACCGACTGAGCCACGCAGGCGCCGCGCATCATCTCCTTCGTAACAGTAGGATTTGTGGATATTGTGACAGTTACACTATCTTTACATTTAAAGACGGAATTCTGCGTGTGTGTGGGGGAGAGACATTTCACCCGGCTCTCATCTTTCACTATGCCCTCTTTCTTGGACTCTGTTAAATAGTCCCATTTCATTCATATTCTCTTTTGTTTTTGTATCTGTTTTAATCTTTTTCTGATCTGGCCTGGAGCCAAAAACGGAAGTCTTATTAACAGACCCGAGGAGCGTCAAGCTCCACAAATGACCCCCAGCGGCAATTACACTGAACCGGAAACAAACCCCGGGAACCGGAACTGAAACGAAAGGTTAACTACTTATCCAAACTCTGGCAAAGGGACGGTTCTTCCTCCCCCGTCTCCCCTACGCCTGCTGGGAAAGGGGGGTCTGAAGCCGCACCGCCGCCTCCTCCAACTCACTTTCTGCGTCAAATAGTATGGGTCAAAGTCCTCCAGGGGAACCGCGACCAGGCCTTGCGGGATGTCCCCATAGATGAAAGGCAAACTCTTCCCCGCCTCCAGGTCACTGTTCGGCTTGGGCTTGCTGTCCTCATCGTCTTCCCGATGACTGCCTTCGGCCTTCGGCGGCTTCTTGAGCTTGCTCTCGGCGATGCGCCTCTCGATGTTTGCCAGTGACTCAGGGGTGAAAGGCTTGAAACTATCAGGGCCTGGTGGTGCGAGCAGCCGCGCTGCCATCTTCTCATCCTGCAGCAGCTTCGTTAGTTATGCTGCGTCCGGGACAGGTCAGCTCTGGAAGGAATGGCAACACAGACAGCAGTAATCAATCGCTGCTCTGAAAAGAGGCCAGACCAAACCATCTCACTCTCGACCTTAATTCACAACCTCTGCAACACAGAGTTTCTTGCATGACAAGGGTGTTTTCCTCGGGAAATCTGTGGCGTGAGTGATGCTCATACTTCCCCCCCTTCCCCCCCCCCCCCAAGGGGAATGGTCGGCCAGGGAGCTCCAAAGAGGGAGGCTCCTAAGTTGCTAGTTTTTATTTCTTACTTACACGCAACTCACCTTTGTAACCACACACAACTGCAAAGATACATTCCACAGCCTCAACCAACTTCTATTCTCAACTAGGAAGGCACAGGGGCGCCTGGGTGGCTCAGTCGGTTAAGTGTTCGGCTTCAGTTCAGGTCATGATCTCATGCCCCATGTCGGGCTCTGTGCTGACAGCTCGGATCCTGGAGCCTGCTTGGGATTCTGTTTCCCTCCCTCTCTGCCCCTCCCCCTGTCATTATCTGTCTCTCTCTCTCTCTCTCTCTCAAAAATAAAGACTGAAAAAATTAAAAAACAAAAACAATAAACTAGTAATGTATATTTAACATGACCCAGGGGAATGTGTGAGCTTTGGAATCCCCATATGCTCAAGTTACCTTCCTTTCCTGGAACTCTGCTCCGTAGAGAGAGACTCTGCCTTCCAATGACAACAAAAGGGCAGACTGTCACTCTTTTCAGAGTTCAGTTTCTGAAAACTCTAAACCCTTCAAAACTTTGCAGGCACAAAATACAGACAAAATAGCTTCCATCTGCTTTGGCTCTTGCATTTCAAGTTATTGTTCAATTCATCAAGTTGTGTGAAATCCATCCGGTATGAAAGTCCAGAAGTGCCTTCTTTGATGACCAAGATCCTGCCAGGGACAACTGGGGGCGGGAGTGGAGGGAGTAACTAGCGGAAGAATCTCAGAGGACTTACTCTGAAACGACAGCACTGCAGCGCCACAGGGTGAATGATGGCGAAAGGCCTGCGTGCAGCCCAGAGGGGCTCAAGCCGGAAAGGGCGGAAGTGAGAGCTGTTCTAACCAAGTTTTCCTTCTAAAAGGAAAAATGAAGTGGTGCCATACTAGAGCCAGTGACTTCTAAGTATGGATTTGAAATGCCCGTTTCCACGTTCATACAGAGTCCTGGGTTATTTAAAACAGGGGAATCCCTAACATCAAAAGCACTAGTGTTTGGTGCCTGTAACAAAAGGGCCTGAGCAGGTGAGTCTTCCCACGAAGGCTTTAGGGTTTTATCCGCATTTCATCTGGTACTCCTGGTGCTGCTTTCTCCCTTTAGTTTTGTGAGCAACACAAAGACAATCCGGGAGATTTTTTTAAAAAGGCTAAAGATTGTTCTTTCCCTCCTACTTAGCCCTCAGGGTCCACTTCAAGGCAAGTATCCATAAAACTCAAGGCTCCTCAAGAGAACAGTAGTAGAGTTAACTCTAAATAATTTGAGAGTGAAATACCCAAGGGCTCCTTTCATAAACACACCCGCAGAGATCCCGGATTTCTCTAGTGGTGGTGATTGCTAAGTGTTGCAAAGGCAGTGTGTAGTGTCTATACATCGGCTGGTCAGCTCACTCCCTCATGGCATGGCACTAATGAGGTCAGGACCACAAGTCCGCCCCCACACGCACCTCAGAGCTCCACACTGCGCTGAAAAAAACCCACTATTCCACAGACCATGGGGTCAAAGAAATCGTTTTCACATGTGAAGCACAGGATTTCTGAGATGCAAGGGATTTTATGGATACAGTCCATTTCATTTTATGGATTAGGAAACTTGGGGTCCTAAGAGGAGACAACTTGCCTGAAGCCACAGGGCCAGGACAGAAATCACAACCGAAGAGCCAGGACTCTCCAGCTCCTACTTTTATTATGGCCGGTGTCAGTCACCCACCCTCCTGTCCTACTCTAACCCCCGCTACTCCCCAGCAGGAACAGCCTGGATCCGGAAGTAAGTCACGTGCAATGCCAATGGTTTTGCTGATCTAAGGCTTTATTCACAATGCCCTCCTCAAATTCTTTTTCTCTCATTCCTTCCCTCCTCTCTATCCCTGAATTGTCTCCAATAAATGCCCACTCCACGCCACAGCCTTCCCACTAGCTGCAGCCTTTACAGAGTTTTCCCCTTGACTCCTATAGCTTTATCATGATCTTAGCTAACCTTTATCCGCTACTTACCACGTTGCAGGCACTGTTCCAAGCACCTTGCTTATATTAACTCATTTAATCCCCAGAACAACTTACGAGGTAGATATCATTATTTTCCCCTTTTAAAAGAGGAGAAAAGAGACACAGAGACATAACACAGCCTGCCCATAGTTACATAGCTAGAGAAGGATAAATCAGGATTCAAAACATCCTATTCATACTTGTTTGGGCTCATAGTCATTGTCGAACTGCACCATATAAATTCCCAGAGAGCATTGGGGGGGGGGGTGTGCCTTAAACTACTTTTGTATCCTTTTCAAATGCTTGAAACCCATACTTAGGTCAAATATTGGAACCTCTTGGCTCCCACAGTCACACTCATTCTTAACCCTGGGTCACTCTCAATTCCTACTTAGGGGACAAAGAATATTCCAAGAATTGCTTCCCAAGTGTCCATCAAAAGATAAATGGAAACAGAAGTTGATATATATAAAAAACTATATATAGATCTATCTATAACTATAGACCTATATATAGTTATATATATATAGTTATATCTATAGATATACTTATATACATCTATAGAGTTATAGTTATTTATAGTTATATATATGTTATATACATATAATGTAATATTACTCAGCCATAACAAAGAATGATAGCTTGCCATTTGCAATAACACAGATGGACCCAGAGGGCTTAATGCTAAGTGAGATTAAGTCAGACAGAAAAAGGCAAACACCATATGATTTCACTCATATGTACAATCTAAATAAACAGCAGAAACAAACCCACAAATATAGAGAACAAACTGATGGTTGCCGGAGGGGAGGAGAATGGGGGAATGGGCAAAATGGAGGAAAGGCACAGCATAGGAAACATTGCCAGTAGCACTGTACGGTGACAGACAGTAGCTGCACTTACGGCGAGCACAGTGTAACATGGAGACTCATCCAATCACTATGATGTACACCTGAAACTAGTGTTAACAATGCATGTCAACTATACTTCAACTGAAAAAAAAAATACGCAAGAAGTGACTGATGATGCTGACGATTCTTGTGACCAGACTGCACAAGCTGGGTTCTTCCACAGGTCACACTATCCAAGGCTAAGTTCTCTGCCTTTGCTTCCAGATCCTGTTTCTTCCTGCCTTCTCCACCCTGGTCCCTCAGTGATCCCAGCTCCCCCTCCCATTCTCAATCTTCACATTTCCTCTTCTGCTTCTGTATCGTCTCCCTTTATATCTTCTTCCCTGCTCTCTCTCCATTTGGTTTAAGTGATCTTCATTCTATGTTACCTTGGTTCTATCCACAACTACAGTCTCTTGTCTCAGGGCTAGCCTTCTGCAGTTTCTCTGCCGCACTCTTTTAGGGATCTCATCTACTCAACATAACCTTACCTGGGTGATTTTCAGATTTCAAGCACCAGTCCCAATTGTTCTCCTGACCCCCACAACTGCCTGTCACACTTCAAAATTAAAGCATATAAAACCACTCATCTCTTTACTTCCCAAACTGATTCCTTCTCTTGGCTTTCTTAATTCTGTGATGAGAACCATCATTTTTAAAAGAGCAAAACAAGGGGGGTGGGGGGCTGAGTGGCTCAGTTAGTTAAGCATCTGAGTCTTGATCTCAGCTCAGGTCATGATCTCACTGAGGGTTTGTGAAATCAAGCCCTGCGTTGGGCTCTGCGCTGACAGTGAGAACACTGCCTGGGATTCTCTCTCTCTCTCTCTCTCTCTGCCCTTCTTCCACTTGGTGCACACTTTCTTCTCTCTCTAAATAAAAAAAAATTAAAAAATGTTTATAAAAACAAAACAAAACCAACCAAACAAAAAGAACCATCATTTTCCCAGCCATCTAGCATGGAATTTGTCACCTTTGCTGTCCTATCAGTCACCAGCCTTACTAATCCTTCTTTCTTCTGAGTTTCCACTTTTAGCAGCATCACCCTCACCCAGGCCCTATGATGACAGCCTCCGCCTGTACACCAGTCCTAAGTCCACCAGGCACATCTCTGCTGCCATTATGTCATTTCCCTCCCTCAGACCTACCGGAGTTACAGGGGACAATCCAAACCTCTGCCAGTCCACTGCCATTCAAGCTCTTCTACAACCTTACACTTCTCAAACATTCCTTTTACTGCCTCCCTGCAAGATCATCTACTCTGGTAATGGTTTTGTTTTGAATTTCTAGGTTTTTTGTTTTGTTTTTTTTAAGATAGAACATAATAAAGTATATAGACCTCTAGTGCATGGATTGGTTATTTTGTACATATGTATATACCTGTGTAACCACCACTCAGATGAAGTTATAGAAGATTGATTCTAGCATCCCAGACAGCTCTCTTGAGCTCCCTTGTCAATAACCACCATCACCACTCACTCTCAGTAAAGGCTGTTCTGACATCTATCTCCATAGATTAGTCTGGCCTATTCCTGAACTTCATGAGTAGAATATAAAACACTCTTCAGGGTCTGGCTTCTTTCACTGAACATTATTTCTGTGAAATTTATCCTTGTTGTGTGTGTACCAGTGGTTCATTCTTTTTATTGCTGGGTAGTATTCCACGTATGAACACAGCATGGTTTATTTATCCATTTTACCTTGACAGACATTTAGGTTGTTTATTGGTTTAGGTTATTACGGACAAAAGCTGCTAAGGATGATTTTGTGCAGGTCTTCTGGTGGCCATATGTGTTCTTCTCTTTTTAGCATATAAACAGGAGTGGAATGCTGGGGTCAGAAGAGGACATATGTTTGTCTAGCTTTGGTGATACTCCCATTAGAAATGTAAGAGAATGGGGCGCCTGGGTGGCTCAGTTGTTTAAGCGTCGGACTTTGGCTTAGGTCATGATTTCACAGTTCACGAGTTAGAGCCTGGCATCGGGCTCTGTGCTGACAGCTCGGCGCCTGGATCCTGTTTCGGATTCTCTGTCTCCCTCTCTCTCTGCCCTCCTTTGTTTGCGCTCGCTTTCTCCCCTTCTCGAAAATAAAGTAAAAATTTTTTTAATTTAAAAAAAGAAAACAGAAATGTAAGAGGGTTCCAGCTGTTCTCTATCTTCACCAACACTTAGAAATGAGTCTTCCTGGGGCGCCTGGGTGGCTCAGTTGGTTAAGTGTCTGACTTCAGCTCAGGTCTTGATCTCATGGTTCGTGAGTTCAAGCCCAGTGCTGGGCAGTGCTGTCAGCACACAGCCTGCTTGGGTCCTCTGTGCCTATTTCTGCCCCTCCCACACAGGCTTTGTCTCTTGCAAAAATAAACAGACATTAGAAAAAAAAAAAAAAAAGAAATGATAGTCTTCTTTATGTCACCCATTCTAGTGGGTATTGACAGAGGTACTGCAGTTTCCTAAAAAGTAATCTACTGAGGTGAAATTTATATAACATAAAATTATATAACTTTATATAACATAAAATTAACCATTTCAGAGTGAACAATTCAGTGGCAATTAATACACTCACAATGTAGTGCAATTACCATGTCTATTTAGTTACAGAACATTTCCATCAATCCAGAGTAAAACCCTTTGCCCATTAATTCGTTTCTCTTCATTTCTCTCCCCGTCCATCCCCCACCCCTGTCTCGAGCTCCTGGCAACAATGAGTCTGTGTTCTGTCTCTATTGATCTATTCTGGATATTCATACAAATGCAATCATATAATATGCAGCCTTTTGGGTCCAGTTTCTTTCACTTAGCATCATGTTTTTGAAGTTCATCTACACTGTAGCATGTGTCAGTACTTCAACTCCTTTCTATTGATGAGTAATATTTTGTTATATGTATCATAATTTGTTTATTCGCTCATCCATTGATGGACATTTGCGCTCTTTCCGTTTTTTGGCTATGGTGAATAGTGTGTACGTATGTACTTATTTTAGTTCCTGTTTTCAATTCTTATGGGTATACATCTAGGTGTAGAATTACGGGGTCATATGGTAACGGTATGTTTAATTTTTTGAGGAAATGTCAAACGTCTTCTACCGTGGCTGAGCCATTCTGCATTCTCATCAGCAATGTAAGGATCCAATTTGTCCAATTCTAGCCAGCACTTGTTTTTCTTTTTAAATTCTTTAAAAAATTTTGTTATTATAGCCATCCTAGTGGGTGGGAGTGGTGTCTCTGATTGTGAGTTTTGATTGTGTTTCCCTAATGATAAAGAGGTTTAGCCTTTTTTTCCTGTGTTTTGGCTCACTGGAGTTTTAATTTGCTTTTCTCTAACGGTATTGACACCTTTTTATATGTTTACTGACCAATTAGACAGACTCCTTTGTGAAATGCCAGTTTAAGTCTTTGGCCACTTTTTTCTATTGGGTCATCTGCATTTTATTGATTTGTGGGAGTTCTTTGGGTATTTTCTGTACAAGTCATTTGTCAGATATATTTCAAATGTTTTTCTCCTTTTTACTTTCTTAATGGTGTCTTTTGTTTAACAGTAGTTCTTAATTTTGCTACAATCCAATCTATCAATCTTCTTTTTCATGTTTTCTTTGTTCTGAGAAATCTCTGCCTATCCCAAGGTCATGCAGCTATTAGCCTATGTTTTCTTCTGGAAACTTCATTGTTTTACCTTTTTATTTAGATTTCAAAAACTTAGAACTGATTTTTTTATATATAAGCTAGAGGTCAAGGTTCTCCCCTCCACCCCATGGGTATCTAATCACCCAGTATCACTCAATAAAAAGGCTGGTCACTGGGGAGCCTGGGTGGGTGGCTCAGTCAGTTGAGCATCCAACTCTTGGTTTCAGTTCAGGTCATGATCTCATGGCTGTGGGGTCGAGTCCCACGTCGGGCTTTGTGCTGGCAATGTGGAGGAGCCTGCTTGGGATTCTCTCTCTCCCTTTCTCTCTGCCCCTCCCCTACTCATATACTCTCAAAATAAATAAACATTAAAAAAAAAGGGCTGGCCACTTACTTTCACCGACTCCTAAATATACTTTCATTTTCTTGTTTTAAATCTCCTGAAGTCTTTCATGCCGTCTCTTCTAGGTTCTATCTGGCCCTTAAAACTAGCTTAAATTCCTTCTCCTGAGGAAATTGTCTTACAAAAAGTAAATACAAACTTTCTGAATTTAGAGACCAGCTAGTCCAACTTTCCTTACTTTACAGATGAGAGGACTTTTCAGGAGATAAGAAAGGCTGAGTTAGCTAACTGCTAATTAGTGACAGAGGCAGGGCTGGGCACCGGTCTCTTGGCCTCCAACATAACGCTCTTCTCACCACACCGTGCGGCCTCCGGGCAGTGGACCTTGCCCGCCATGCCGCCCCAGCCTCAGCTTTCTTAGTCCTGCAGTGAAGCCATGAGACAGCCAGCCCAGACGATGAAGGAACAGGAAAAGCTACTTTTGTCCCTAACGGTTCTGAAAGAGACTGAACTGGACTCAAAGTTGGAGGAAAGAGATGATTAGGATTCCTTTCTTTGGTCATCCAGGAGGATTAAGATCTTAAAACACCAGCGGTGGCCTATAACCACAAATAGAAATGAGTCTAAATTAAGGGGTGAGGGACAGAAGGGGGAAAGAAAGCTGGCTTTGGAGTGGTTGTAACAGGGATGAAGGAAGAGAGGTTATGCAGGAGGAGCTGTTAAGGGAAACATCGTAGGCAATGGCACACAAGGGAAAACTGTAAGGAGGAGGGCCAAACAGCAAATAGTATTAAAAACTTGCCTCTGACTTGAAAGAAAAGAACAAGGTTGGGGGACTTATACTTTCTGTTAGCAAAAATTACTACAAAGATACAGTTACCAAAGCAGTGTGGTACTGATGAGGAATAAAGGCAGAAAAATGTTCATCTTTAGCCTTGAAGGCTGACTTAGAGCCTGCACAGTTCCGATAAGGATCACATGTGTGCTTCTTTTTTTTTTTTTTTCTATTGAAATAAAAACTTTATTTGGTTTCTTTGACATATTTATTACAACATCTATTTAACACAGTAATTACAAGATCCAGAACAAATGATAAAAAAGAGTATCAGAAAATTTGTGATTTTTAAAAATATTAAAAGTATAAAAATAGTACAACTGCTTAAAATGTTGAAATACACATTATAATATATAAAAGTTAATTTGCCTTTTTATTTCCTTCACTAACTAGGAGAACCAAAGTCAACAATTTGATGTGTATACCTTTAAAGTTTCAAATATGCACATTCAAATATTTTACATACTTAATTATTTTTATAATCATGGAATCATGTGATTCTAATTATTTCTAACTTTTATTTTATTTTATTTTATTTTTTCAAATAGTTTATTGTCAAATTAGTTTCCACATAACACCCAGTGCTCATCCCCACAAGTGCCCTCCTCCATGCCCATCCCTCCTCCCCCCCACATCCATCAGTCCTCAGTTTTTGTCAGCATTCAAGAGTCTCTCATGGTTTGCCTCTCTCCCTTTCCCCCACCATTTCCCCCCTTCTTCTCCCGGTTGGTCCTCTGTTAAGTTCCTCCTAGTCCTCCTATACGTGCACACATATGATATTTGTCCTTCTCTGCCTGACTTATTTCGCTCAGCATGACACATGTGTGCTTCTTAAAGGGTCCCATGGCAGCCTGTAAATCTCACCGGTAGCTGATACTGAACTGAATGACAAGCACCAGAGAAATCTTGCAAAAGTATTTTATGAGTAGAAATTCGAAGAAGACGTTTATGACCTAATATTCCCTGCATGTCCCCACCCTCTTGAGCACTAAGCAGCCTCACAGAGCAAAAGTGCAGCTCTCTCTGCCCAAGGGTCTTGTCCCTGTGCTACTTAAATAAACCAAGTTGCACCATACAACGTCACAAGAATTCTTTCTTGGCCACTGCAGTGGATGATCCCACACCACCAGTGGCATAAGACAGACATATAGACCAATGAAATAGAGAGCCCAGAAACAAACCCTCATATATATGGTCAATTGATTTTCAACAAGGGTGACAAGACCCTTCAATGAGGAAAAGGAGAAGGGGGAGGGAAGGAGGAAATAAAGTTACAGAGAGGGAGGGAGGCAAACCATAATAGACTCTTAAAACCTGAAAACAAACTGAGGATTGATGGAGGTGGGGGAGAGGGGAAAGTGGGTGATGGGCATGGAGGAGGGCACTTGTTGGAATGAGCACTGGGTGTTGTATGGAAACCAATCTGACAATAAATTATATTTTAAAAAATGGTGCTGGGAAAACTAGATACTCACATGCAGACGAATGAAGTTGGACCCTTATCTTACATCACATACAAAAATTAACTCAAAATGGATCAAATATCTAAATGTAAGAGCTAACTCTATAAAACTCTTGGCAGAAAACGTAGAGGGAAAGCTTGTAGATATTTTGGCAAGGATTTCTTGCAGAGGACACCAAAAGCACGGCAATAACAACAAAATAGATATACTGGATCTCATCAAGTAAAAACCTTTGTGCATCAAAGGGCACTACCAAGAGAGTGAAATGGCAACCCACAGAATGGAAGAAAGTATTTGCAAACCATATATCTCATAAGAGATTAATACTCGGACTTCATAAAAAAAAAACCTACAACTCAACAACAAAGCAACCAACCTGGTTAAAAAATTAGACAGAGGACTTGAATAGAAATTTCTTCAAAGCAGACATACAAATGGTCAATAACCACATGCAAAGATGCTCAACATCACTCATCATTACAGAAACGCAAATCGAAACCACAACGAGAATGAGATACCACCTCACACTCACAGGAATGGTTGTTATAAAACAAAACAAAACAGAAAATAACAAGCACTGGCAAGAACGTGGAAAAACAGGTGACCTTGTGGAACAGGGTATGGCAGCTTCTCAAATAATTAGATATAGAATCACCACAAGGGTCAGCAATTCCCATTGTCGGATTCGATCCAGAGAATTGAAAGCAGGGACTCAAACAGCTTTCTTCTTTCTGTGATGCATGGTCACAGCAGCATTACTCACAATAGCCCAAAGGTGGAAGCAACCCAAATAAATATCCACGGATATTGAATGGACACACAAGATGTGCTATATCCATCCAATGGAATATTATTCTGCTTTAAAAAGGGAGGGAATTCTGGCTGCAACATGAATGAACCTTGAAGGCATCATGCTAAGTGAAATAAGCCAGACTCAAGAAGACAAATATTGTATGATTCCACCTATCTATAGTCAAATGCATAGAGACAAAGTAGAATAGTGGTTACCAGGGGCAAGGAGGAAGGGGTGATGGGAAATTATTTAAATAGGTTCAGAGTGTCACTTTGGGATGATGAAAAAGTTCTCCAGATGGATAGTGGTGATGGTCATACAATGTATATGTACTTAACACCACTGAATTGTACGTTTGAGGTGGTACATTTCATATTATATGTTTTTTACCAGAGCTTATTATTTTTATTTTTTAAAGTTTATTTATTCATTTTGAGAGAGAGAGAGAAGGAGAGCACAAGCAGTGGAGGGGCACAGAGAAGGAGAGAATGAGAGAATCCCAAGCAGGCTCCACACTGCCAGCACAGAGCCCAACTCCGGGCTCAAACTCACAGACTGTGAGATCATGACCTGAGATGAAATCAAGAGTCGGACGCTTACCAACTGAGCCACCCAGGTGCCCCATTACCACAAGTGTTTAAAACTTCTTTAAAAAAGAGAAAAAAAGCAAATGATACATTTACTGTGCTCCCTACCATATGCCAGAAACTGTATTGATGATTGATTGATGATTGATATAGCTCCCTGCCTTCAGGGACCTTTAAAGTCTTCTGGGGGTGGTAGACAAGTAAACAGGCAAAGTACCATATGACAAATCCAATAACGTAAAGCAGGTTTTTATAGACACACACAAGCAAGACCCCTAATCTAGTTTGGAGAGAGGAGGGAAGGCTGTCTAGAGAAAGTGATATCTCAGCGAAAGCCTAAAGGATGGCTGGTGGAGTAGGGGGTGGCAGGACAATGGACAGAGCTTTGCAGGAAGGAGAAACAGCATATACAAGAGACCACAGACAAGAGAGATCGGGTCACCTGGGTACTGCAAACAGTTCAATGTAAGTGGACTTCAGAAAATTAACAGATAAGCAGCTGCCGCATCAGGAAGGCAAAGACGTTCTCAAGGGGAGTTCTGATTTTATCCTGAAGGCAATACGGAGATATTGAAGATTTTTAAATGGGGAATGACTCGGTCGAAGTCACGTTTCAGAAAGATTATTCTAGCTACAGTGTATAGAATGAGGTGGGTGGTGGGGAGATGGTGGGGGGGAGGAGCATGAGCCAAGGGAAGACCACCAGGCAGACTGCTGCGGTGATTCGGGCGAGAGACAATGACAGCCTGAATTGGGCAGCAGCAGTCGGGGGATACTCAACAGTCCTGTCGACTAACTCGAATGGGAAGTAAAAGAGAAGGAAAATTGAGAAAGAGGCCCAGATTTTTGTCATGGGCAAATGGAGAGGAGGTAGTAAAACTCACTGAGACGGGGAATAAGATGTGACGCACAGCTTGGGGGCTGAGATGGTGACTTGACTTTCAAGTGAGTTGAGTCTGAGTTGCTTTGGTACATCCAAATGGAGATGGGCAGGGGATATGTGGTCCTGAAGTTCAAGGGAAAGACAACTACACGAACTAGAAGAAGAGAAGAAGGCTGGTGGAGAACACGAGCTAGCCCCTGAGGATGGCCGGCCAGCTCTCCGCATGTCGGTATATAGTGCATTTGGGACCAGCCAGCGGAGCAGCGCAGCGCTGCACCGGGAGGAAGGTGGGCGGCTCTCACCGCGGAGGAGAAAAACGCAGCCAGATGGATGGAGCTTACACTGTCCCCACTCCCGAGGCCCCTCCTTCCCCGAGTGACAACTAGCTGCCAGGCTGCCAATTCTCTTTGTCACTTATGGATTTCATTTTGGGAAATCATATAACAGTTCTGGAAGTTGAAATAAAAACAATTTTGTCAAACCTTCATTTTACTCATTTGAAACAAAAAAAAATTGCCATCCTAACCCTCTCTTGGTGGCATCGAAATGTGGCTCTTCCTCCTACAAGGTCCTACTAGCCCAGGCTCACCCTGCTGTCTGTCAGCATCCATGCTAACGGAGAGCGCCCCACGCGTTCTGTCGCACCGGCTTTCCACCTCAGAAGGCCACTCTGAGGTTTGTTCTTCCTAAGCCTCATGCTCACCAAACTCTCCCAAAGCGGACCTATTTTTGCCTCTGATTCTCAACAACTGGTGTCTTCCTAATCCCTCTGAGACAGCCACCTTCCGTGATTTACATCTATGTCTTCCCGCAGACACCCTTTAAAGGGTCTGTTTATAGAATATTTTGAAATCAGCCTAATATGGATATAAACATAAAACTGACCATGATAAATACGTTCATGATACATAAATGACTCTACCAGGAAGGGGCCCGTGAAGCACTTATACTTGGAGTACTTGAATATTTCGCGGCAAAAAGGCATTTAAATAAAGTCAAAACCAACTATTTCAATAATTGGTAAATGGATCCAAAAGTTTCTCTGAGCAGGTCCCATCAGCCCAAAATGAAGACAGGATTCTGCCAAGTCTATGGACCCAGACAACCAGAAAGCCTACTCTTCTCTCTGCTTCTCAAGATATGGCCCAAACTAGAGGTCATCAGACTTCATCTCCCTGGCCCTGCAGACACTATAAGTCAAAATTTTCCTCTATTTTATCACTTACCCCCTGTTAGCAATTTTCTTTTTTTTTTAATTTTTTTGTTTTTTATTTATTTCTGAGAGAGAGAGAGAGAGAGGCAGTGTGAGCAGGGGAGGGTCAGAGAGAGAGGGAGACACAGAATCCAAAACAGCCTCCAGGCTCTGAGCTGGCTGTCAGCACAGAGCCTGACGCGGGGCTCGAACCCACGAACCGCGAGATCATGACCTGAGCCGAAAATGGACATTCAACCGACTGAACCACCCAGGCACCCCTCTTTTTTTTTCTTCAAATTTAACTGGCTTTCGATGTTTCCTTTATTTTTCCCAAAAGGCACAAGAGCCTTTCCCTTTATGTCCCCCACACTAAACCCTTTGTAGATCGTGATTGTTGCCCCATCTATTGTCATTCTCTTCATTAGTCTCCTGATTCGAGTGACAGCACAAACAGGTTTTTTCCTTATTCATAGCATTATAATTGAAATGTGTGATCTGTGGCTCTCTACTTCTTTTGGTCTCAATTCCAACAGGCATGTTAGATTTTACCCTCCAATTCCTATGCCTTCCTTTCATAGTCACATTTAGACTCTCCTCTCCACTCATCTGGTCCTCCCTCCCATCCCCAGTGGTCCGAAGAAACAGCAGATGTTGTCTTATTTTCTACTAGATGGCCTCCATGTTTTCCAGAGAGCTAAACTATTGATACCTGTTAAGCATCTAGAAAAGAAATGTCACTAAATAGGTGCCCATACTTCTAAGGAAGATCAAAACATTTGGGAAGCCATGCTTCATTCCTACTATCTTAGGTTTCCAGTACAACTCCAGAGCCCAGATAAGAAACTCACTTTACACACTCTCCCATCAGCATTTAATGGGCGTGGTGAGAACAGGAAAAATCCTTCCATAGGAAGGAATATGGTTGGGGGTGGAGGGAGAAAGTAGCTGTACACACAAAAAGATGATTATTTTTAAAAATTATGTTATTATTATATAATTGGGGATAAGAAATCAATGGATCTCATAGTTCGTGTTCTTTTCCTTTATAGTTTGTGTTCTTTTCCTTTATTACTAGACAGACTTCATCAGCTCAAGTCCACTGAATATATGATCTGGGTTAGAGATCCACTGCTTCTGACCAGAAATCCAATGGTTTTAAGCTATGCCTCTACTGTATAATGACTATCAGACCTACTAAAATGACAGAGAAAGTACAGGGGTAAATACAGTGTCTAACAAGTAAAAAGTGCACAGTAAATATTAGTTAATATCACCTATATCATCAGTTTAATTATTTTTCCATTTTGTTCAATCTTCATAAAATAAATAAAAAACCAAAACAGTGCCTGAAAACCATTGACTAAATCTTGCTAAACAAAGATGACATCACTGTGGAAATAAGTTTTTGGTGGGCAGTCAGTGACACAAAATACTATTTATAAACGTTCCGTTGATACCAAAAAATCCAAATGTGGATAATAAAAGGTAGCTAAGGAGTATCAATACGTAGGGAAGATATTCTTTACTATGTTATAGATTATATACAGCCAGAGGCATGCCTGCCAAATTCACTGAGGAATGAAGATGACTTCACTCTCAACAGAGAGAGAGATGGTAGAAACGCCTGCTGGACTTGTAACAACTTTCACAAGTGAGGATGAAGATAACATCAGGATCACAGAGCTGTAGTACTTTTGTCTGCATATACTTTTTTTTTTTTTAACATCATACAGAATTTAGAAGTCATAATATTTCACAGCGGGCCTTAACTTGGCCATCTTCAAAAATATGGCATTTCATTATAATAAGGGTTATGAGGTTTCTGCTCTCCATGATTGGTTAAGACCCTAGCCCATATGCTTCTATAAAGCTTGACAGTTTCCAATCATAACACTTTTGGACAGCTAACATTACCTTTGCTATAGAGATTTTTTTTTTTTTTAATTATGACATCAGATCAAGACCTCTACTACACCCCCAAGAGAAACAATCTTAGGCCAACTGAGAAACTGAGATTACTGTTTGGATATTGCCACTGACCAGCTGTATGACCCTTAATAATTCAATTCACCTACCCAAGCCTTGGTCTTATTTATAAAGGGAGGGAGGTGAGTAAGAGGGTTTATAGAGCCAGCTGTGCAGTTTGTCAGCTAATTGACCTTGGGCTGATTACACAATCTTATAGAGCCTCCATTTCCTCATTTAAGGGTTAAATGAGATAATGCAAGTGAAAGTAGGCCACAATAAATAAATAAGGATGATCAGAATACTACCAGTAATTATAGTTAACACGGGGCATTTACTACATGCTTTAGGCGTAGTTCTAAGAGCTTTTATATAATCCTTTTGATCCTTCCAACAACTCTATGAGGTACATATTGTTATCAGTCCACATTATTTTTTTAAATTTATTTTTTATATTTATTTTGAGAGAGAGCGAGTGAAGAGGGGGTAGAGAGAGAGGGACAGAGAGAGAATCTCGAGCAGGCTCCACACCATCAGTACAGCTGCTGATGTGGGGCTCAAACCCACATACTGTGAGAGCATGACCTCATGACCTGAGTCAAAATCAAGAGTCGGACACTTAACCAACTGAGCCACCTGGGTACCTCTGTTTCACATTATTGATGAGGAAACTGAGGCGGAGAGGTTCAGAAACTTGCCCCAAATCAGAGTGGGATTCAAACCCTATTTGGCTTCAGGGTCTGTGTTCTCTTAACCATTTCACCATACTACTTCTTATCGGCACTCTTCACTGAACCTGTCTGAAGATCCCTTTCAGTCCTATGATTCCATAAACATAATTAGCTGCTATAGACTCTGACAGGCTAAGCAAAGTTGGCTTCTCTAAAAGAATTACCAAGGTTCTAAATATAGAGGCTTCAATGAGAAAGAACTGTGTGTTGAATAAAAGAATGAACATGGAGGCTAAGAGGAGGTCTAGTGCTATTCGGCTGATCCTTGCCACCACCATGACCCAGAATTCATCCCTTCAATTAAGCACTTCTTGAGTGTCTACTACATGGCACTGGAAAGCTTAGAACTTAGAAGACTGGTATCACAACACATTCTGCCATGTCACTGTCAATCCTGTTGTAGAGTCCTGCACTGGATGGTAGAAAGTTGGATTAAAATCTTAAAGCTTTTTGTTTTCAATCATCGGACATCTTCTTCAAATAAAATCTCAGATGAAACATCAATAACACAGACAAAAGTATCTCTGCTCTAACTGAGGCAGGGAGTGGGCATAAGGTCCACCTCATTCCTCTCGGATCACCTCTGCAGTGTGTCAGGATGGCCCCAAACCCATCACTCAAAATAATGATTGGGTGTCTTTCAAATAAAGAATTCACTGGACGAGCACAATGGATCTGGGACTACTCACTAACAAAGCTCACTTGATATGGACATGCAGAAATATATGCAAGTGGTTATGTGCCTGTCTGCAAAGCTGGTGTGGTAGCTATGAAGATTAGGATAATATATCTTGCCAAGCACTTTATGAGCATTACCTTTCATCTTCACAAAAACCTAAGGAGGCAGGTGTTGTCAGCTTCATTTTACAAATGAGGAAAGAGAAACTCAAAGGGGAAAAAAAAGGGAATTTCCAAGATCACGCAGGAAGTAGCCTCCCTCCAAAGTACACGTGCTTTGCCCAGTACCATGATGCCTCTGACAACGACTACGGTCAAGCACTTGCCTCCTCCAAAGAGCTCTACAAACACGAGGAGGACTCTTAATGAAGCCATGAGAACTGACAGATTCCATGGACGTGTGCTACTCAGGCAACACATAGGGTGCTTCACTTTTCACAAAAGGTGACACCCAAACTGGGTCACACTGTATGGCATTCAAACAGCATGGAGCACCAAAGCCTTGGGTGGTGCTAAGGGGTCAGAGTATAGGCACCACCTCTTGTTGAGCTTCTACGGTTTTCGCTCTTCACTTGCTGAGTCCATCACTAGAGGAGGGCAGGGTAGTCCACTACATGGCTGACCAAACTCAGAAACATAGCTCACACTTCTTTGAGGCTGTCGGGGAAAGGGAAGATGGGTCCCTCAAGCAGCCACTTTGGCACTCAGACATGATGACTATACAGGCAGGAAGACACAGAAAAGGGTATGGCCATGGGGATAATAAAATCATCCTCCTCACACAGGGTTACCGCACGAGCAGACGAAGAGACCATCAGGAGCTCTCAAGTGTCGCACAGATGACAACACAGAAATACGCAGCAGCCTGGCTGGAAGCTGTGAGGAAATCACGGCAACAAACACGCCAATGTGGTCAGCCATGATTACAAACAGAATAGATCTTTCCTGAACGAGGTTTCAGACTTGCTGGAAGTCTCAGGAGACCGAGCTGATAGCGATAAACTCTGCAAACAGTTGCTGAGGCTACAGATCAACGCCAGCTCTTATTTGCACAGCGCTCTAACATTTACAGAGCACTTTCCCATCCTTTAACTCATCTCATCCTCGCTTGTGAGGTTCAAGGAGCAACGACTGCTAGACCCCACTCGCAGAAAAGGTATCTGGGGTTGGAGAGGTAAACTGACTTGCTTTGTATAGAACAGCCACTGACCCAGGAACAAAACAGTAAATGGTCCCCCATCCATCTTCTAAGGAGGGAGACTTTCTTTCCTGTTGAGACTAGCTGTCTTCCTCATGCTGAAAGGAACAAGGAATAAGAAGGGAAAAGGGGAAATTACCTAATAATAACAATAGTAGTGGTGGTGACAGAGGCCAGGAAGGAAAGCTCTGGGAATGCAGCTGATGCTGGAGATGGGTTTCAGTGGGGCTGGGAAGTTTGCAGACCAGAATGAAAAGGAGAATGAGGAGACAGGACAGCAATTTTATGGAGTAGCTAACGAATATCTTTTAGCAAGTCTAGTGGATTAATGTCCAATACATCCTGCTAATCTTTCAAAAAAATTACTTTTTCTTTTGAGAGAGAGCACACGCATGCAGCGCAGGGCAGAGGGGGAAAGAGAGAATCTTAGGCTCCATGCTCAGTGAGGAGCGCGACGCAGAACTTGATCCAACAACCCTGGGATCATGACCCAAGCCGAAATCAAGAGTTGGGCGCTCAACCAACTGAGCCACCCAGCCACCTGCTTCTTCCTGCTAATCTCTTTAAGAATCATCTGGTAAACATGTGCATTACTCATGAAGTCCTTTGGACGGAATTTGAGTGTGTTTTGTTTCTGCTGTTTTGCCGTTGTATGGTTTAGCTTTTATAGGGCCTTGAGACGAATGCAGGGTAGCTCACAAAAGCAGGGTAGTTACATCCATGGGACATGGGCAAGTGGCATGGAATGGGCTGGCATTTGGAGCTTCTGCTTTCTATCCTGCTGCTTTTCCCCTGCAATAACATCCTGCTGCTAAGCCCTGTGGACACAACGTGGGTGGGGACTTCACAGACGCAGCCATGAACACTGCCTGCAGGAAGCGTCACCTCCAAATATAAAGCATGGCAGCACGCATCCTAATACTGTTAGTGATGTTCTCGCAGCTAGTTTCCAACTGGACTTTCACAACCACCCTATGGCAGCCCCACAGCGGTGAAGTGACTTGTGCAGGGTCACAGAGATGGCACGTAGCACAGTCAGGACTTAAACTCATGATGTGGCCCTTTGTCCAGTGTGGTGCTCTGTAGTGTGTGACATTTCAGGAAAAGAATGTGAGAGTGGGACAGGCACAGTGGTAGCAAGATGAGAAATCTATTTCTAATCTCATCTGTAATAACAGTAACAAAATTTAATCTTATGCTTTTCCCGGAGATGTCCAAAGTTCTCTCTGTCTATTCAGAGGAGGTGGGATTAGCCAACATCCTGTAGGAAGCATTAAAACAGAAAACTGTTTGTAACTGTTTTATGTCAATGGTACCCTGACTATTGTTAACCACTTTACCAACGACAAATGAACTGACTAATCCTCACAGCTGCTGGCACAACCCATGCAGCCTCGGGGACAGTACAGTAGTTCTAAACTGCATACATGATTGGAAACTGAAATGGAAGTTAGTTTTGATGGCCGTGGCTCCCGTCTGCTCAAAAATCTTCAGACTCTCCACTGCTTTTTGATTAAAATTTAAATCTTTAAATGAGCAGTCAGGGCCCTTTTCGGCCTATTAATAGCTATTCTCTGCTTGTAGCCTCTGCTTCACGAAAGCACCCCCCGCTCCTACTGTACTTTTCCATGGCTACACCTTTGCTTGCGCCGTCCCCTCTGCCTAGAATGCTATCCTGCCTAACCTTGCTTGGGAGAGCAGTTCACGCTCCCCCTACTGAAGACAACTTCTCCTGCCCCTCGGTATTTTATATCAGCTTCTCAAAGAGTATTTGATGTGTCTGTGTTTCATTTTCCCTAATTATACATGCCTCAAGGGCAAAGGTTGTGCTTATTAATCATGGCATCCTCCAAGCGCCTTGCCTTGCACTGTGCTTTGTCCACAAAGAACAGAGGAGGACATGAGAAAAGTGTTTGCAGCAGAAATGGAAGAATGGGATTCAGCTTTTGTCTTAAGACAACAACTATGCGAGAAAGCAAATTGACTTTGATACCCCTTATATAATGCATCTAGAAGGTTTGAGATCTTCAATATTTAAGGGAACCACAGCCCAAATCAACTATTGAACGAAATTTCTTCTCATCACCTTTCCACACACCGTAGTCAATGATCTCTGTGATAAAGGCTAAGTGATAACTTGGGAATATGATATTTGTTGTCAATAAAACAAAGCATCCACTTGGGCCAAAGTTAGCATGCCTTCATTCAGACCACCAGGTGGAAGATGGCAACAATCTGAATAGTTGGGTCCAACAGTCTGACTGAACCCTGCTATTAATGGGAGTGCAATACACTGAGGCGTGCTATAAAAACTGTGTGAAAAAAATGAATACTCAGGATAGTAGTTCCCTAGGAGAAAGGTAGTAAGTGATCAGGGGAGGCAGGAGGAGACTACTGAGTTTCTGGGTATACAGGTGTACTCACCAAAACTTGATCAGTGTACACCCATGATTTCTGCATTTTTCTATATGTATATCATTATTTCAGTAAGATTTATAAAATGAATACTGATAAAACAACTTACCTAATATTAAGAAATCAGACCATTTGAAGCAAGATTTAAAACCTACACTTAAAATCAGATAAGAGGAAGAAACAACCAATTTAACAGTTTTTTTTAATTGTTAATTATCTCAGTCCTGGGTGCATTTCATCATTTCCCTACTTCCTCCTTCATTATTTCTAGTAAGGTGCTGGCATTGAAAACTCTGGCTTTTCATTTCTCCACTTAGAAGCTCCAGAATTCTTATTACTCAACCTAATTATTTCTCTTGTACTTATGAGCAAAAAGCCCAGTTTAAAGTTTTCCATCAAATGGGTCAGTTTCCAGAAGGTAAAGAATTATTTACCAGTGCTTTCTATGTGTCAGACGCTGTATTGGATCCCAAGGAATGATTCAATAATGAACAAAATCTCTGCAGCCTGTCCTGTGGAGCTTATACTCTGGTGGAGACAGATGGATTACCAGCCAATTACGATGCAGGGGCACAACAGCATTAAGGTACCAGGTACCCTATCAGGTACCAAGGACTCACGTAATCCAGAATCGTGGGGCAGTTGGGGATGGAGTAGATTATTCTATGAACATGTGTAGTGCATGACAGGGACAAGGAAAACAGAAAAGTTTAAAATTAAGTTTATGTCTCTGGTTTTACACAGCCTATCTGCAATCCCGTGAGAATTTCTTCCCACTAAGAATTGTTTAACTTGTTAACCATGTGGTCAGTCTTGGAAAATCATTATATGTCTTAACTTGATTTCATACAATGCTAAATAGCATCCTTTGGCTTTAAACATCCTAGTAGTTTTCTCCTCTAAGCCTAATTCCTTAAGAACAAAAAAAAATTTAAAGCAAAAAGAACAGTAAAACACTCATCACATTAAAGTGTTTGAAAATTATATAGCCAGTTAAAGTAACTATAAAACACTCTCAGGTCCAGATTGGAGAAAAAGCTCTGAGTAGCTGTCAATTCTACTTTACTGTCTTATGTTGATGACCTGTGACCTCTTTTTTTAAAAAAAAATAACATGTATTGTTATTTTCCTGGTTATAAAAATAATACATACTTCATTGCAGAAAACCAGGAAAATATAAAAAACAAAAACCATCTATGAGCCTAATACCCAGAGAACTACCATTAAATCTTTCCTTTGCTTATAATTTTACAAAGCTGGGGCCATACTCTTTATACATTGCTGTAGACTGAATATGTCCCGTTCCCCTCCTCCCCCGCCGTAATTTGTTATAAAAGACAGAGGCTCTTGTAAAAGAAAGCCCAGAGGGCTCCCTGCCCCTTCCACCAAGTGAGGTCACCGCAAAAAGATGGCCTCTTATGAAAGGAAGGAGGCCCTCACCACACACTAATCTGCGGGCACCTTGATCTTGGACTTCCTAGCCTCCATAACTGAGAAATACATGTCTGTTGTCTATAAACCACCCAGTCTAGGGCGCTTTTGTTACAGGAACCTAAATGAACTAGAGATGTACATTTTGAATCCTTTTTTATTACAGTTGACTCATTTTATGAACTATTTCAGGTATTAAAAAAACATACAGATAGTAATCGAACTTTACAGATAACTTTAATTTTGTCCCTGTGTATTCTTATCCATACAATGCCTCTCTACTCTCCTCAAAGGCAACCATTATCCTGAATTAGGTGTCTCTTAAACTCTTGCACTTCTTATATCATTTTATATTATTGCCATATAAACAATGTATCCTTTATAATAGAAAGATTGTTCTGTATGTTCTGATACTTTGTATAAATACAAAATATTGATCATATTCTAAAACTTGTATTTTTCCACCTCACATATGACACATTCCATTTGACATATTTCCCTAATTCATGCATTTGGTGGCTCTACAATTGTAGTTCACTGTTTGACTATATCACAACTTATCCTCCTTCCGGTTGTTTTCAGCAATCCCAAGCTATTGTCAACAATGTTACCATAAACATTCTCGTCCAGGTGACCATATGCTCAAATGAGGAAGTTCCTTCCACGGTATATACCTAGGAGTTCAATTACTGGGTTCCAGAGCACAAGCATTTTTAATTTCCACACTTGAATCTTCAACATTTTAAATAATAAAACTGACTAACTGTTACTAGAGTTACACAGGAATATCTTCCCCCATATACCCCCTCTCTACCTTGGACCAGAGTACCATAATTCAATAAAATCAAATGATTAAGTAAATGTGGAAGGCTGAGAGACAATGACCAGCAAGAAGGATCTATTAAGAAACCTACACGCAGCGGCACAGAAATGATCAGACAGTAATTACACCTGACTGTCTTCCGTTTAATGTGCTATAAAGGAACTGTTGAGGCGTCCTTAACTCTTGCACAGCTGGAGAGCCCTCTTCAGACTCCATTCAGTAGAAGAGACAGAGCACAAGGGAGAGAAAGACACATTCCGGGGCAATAAAGAATTGTTGGCAGGAATTCTACAAAGCATGACGGTGAAAGCAAACTTCTGTAGCCAAACGGGTGATGAAGATTCTTATTGAAAATCTGAACTTTCAGCAGAGGCAGACTAAGACATTGATTTTCTTAAATGGCCATTCTAGTGCAAAACAACGTGGGAGACAAAATAACAGAGAACCCCGTAAATGATAGAAGAAAGGAGTCCAGATAGAGATGATTTCCCCTGACCTGTACCTTCAAAGTATTTCTAATGATATGTACATGTGCATGTGCGTGTATACACATACAAGTGTAAGGCAGATGCGTCATAATTTGGAAGAGTCCTTGGGGGTCCTGATCCATCCCTTCCCTTGGCCATCTCCGCCACCACCCCCCCCAGCACCCTCTCCCACAGCCTTAGAAAACATTGCTGTATGTACTCCAGATGGATGATTGATGCCACATGTAAAACACGGCGCTTTACAAACCACTTCTATGTGCATAACCACACTTGATTCTCAAAATAACTTGGAGAAGGCAGGTGTTGCCATTATTCTCATTTTACAGGTGAGAAATATAATAGTAAGCTCAGAGAGGTAAAGCAGTTTGCCCAAGGTCACAGTGAGTGGGGGAGGGGAGCTGTGAAAGCACTTGAGGAAACAGAGTATTGAATATAGGTCGCAGAAGGCAGGCCTCCTACAAGGATGCCAAGCACTCTGCACTGTGCCTTAGACAAAAAAGTTGGGGATGGGAGTGAACATGGTGTCTCTGGGGTGAATGGATTTCATGGTGAGTTCTTACATTTGAAAAAAGTGCTAAAGCAAATATTCTCTTATTCTCTATATTTTTCTGTATGCTGAAACTATTTCATATTAAAAATAAAAATTCTGTTGGCAGAGTTTAGAGATGCCACCATTTTGAGGTTAGGATCCCAAGGAGTGGGTAATAACTGAGGCCTAGGTAGAAAAGAGTTTCCTTCTCAAGGGACCAGAAGAGGTGAAAGGTAGAATTATGCCTGAATTGCCAGACGTAAGGGCATACCAGCAGGGGCGAAGAGTGCCCTGCGAACGCCAGGCCTACAGGGGAAGTTGGGAGCCCCCAAAGAAACCAGCGCCCCTTACACCAGGTGGATCTGATTTTGGTAACCTGAGACCACACACCTTAGGCCTGATTTATTCTGTAAATTGTCTGATGTAATTCCCCCACTTAACAGAAAAATCGTTTTTGCTTTTTAAAACAGCAGAATGTACCCAAGCTCAATGCAGTGGGTGCTATGGGAAACAGGCATTACGGGTTTGAAAAAGAACAGTGGAGGAACACTGGGGGTTACCTTTGGAAGCGAAATTCCTCTTTATCTTACAAGTAGATGCTGTGGCAAGTTACTTGAGCAAACGGTGGTGACACAGCTCTGCCAACCAGGGCGTCATGGGTTTGTGGGCCATGCTTCCTTACAATCTCTCTGGGAAAACCATGAAAAACAAGCCTGTTCTTATCTGTCTTGTTGTTTTTTTTTCTCTGATCCTTCCATATTAACACGCTGGAGTGGGGAGAGGGAGGTATCTTGCTGAAGGTGCATAGCTGGGCCAAGAATAGAACTCCAGCATCCTGTCTCTCGGCTCACTTCTGGACCATGCTACCTCAGGAAGGAACATTTGAAAATAGTAATTCTCTCCCACCTTGCAACCAAGCTGTGCACAAGCACATGATCGATGAATGAAGCTGGCTAAGTGACTCAGCACTGGGCTGGCTCCCCTGTGAGTCAGGCCCAGAATCCTGAGTGGTTGGAAGCACAATCTCTTTAAATAAGACTTTAAAACCAAGGTCTTTACCACTGAGATCCCTCAAAGATTTCAGGGATATTTTATTTTGTTTGGACAAGGATCAGGATGTCACCTCTAGCATCTCAGACATGAATCAGCTTGAGTAATTATATCACCCATAATTTTCATGGATGTTTCTTTCACTGTACACTGTAGGCTGCTTCAGGTAGTAGTCTTAGAGTCCAGAACCATTTGAGGTAGATAGAGGCAAGAGCACTGACAAGACAGACAAGTGGCCGGACCATAGGAATTAACAAAAGACTTAGGATCACATCTGCATCTCTTCCTCTTTAATGCAGAAAAGACCGCAAAGTAAGACCTTCTCGTATTCCTCTGAAGGATAACAGCTATACACACAGCTCTGGGGGCATATTGGTGAGATGCCCCAACCTGACCCTGTCAATAGCCGTTGGTTTTGACCACCTGCTCCCAGCAGGGAAGAAGCTAGCCTCTGAGCAATGACCCCTGTGACAGATGGCACAGCACAGACAGAAAAGGGCCAGCCAAAAATATTCCTTCCCACAGAGGGAGGGAGCCTGGGTGTTTAAAAGCAGGAGTCAAAAGAACAAAGCAACGAAATTCACCAAGTGTATCTAAAACTTGCCCTCAGGATATCAATAGTCTTTTGAATGACAAATGAATCAAAACCCTTGATGAAGAGACCTCAGGACCCCGGGCACAGCAAGCTGTCATTAGCAAGGTTTTGGAACAAATTATCTTAGGGAAGAAAGTGTGACAATGAGTTTAGTGAAGGACTCTCAGAGCCAGTAAAAAAAAAAAACCCTGAACTCTTAAGGCAACCTTAGAATCAAATTTTCCAGAGATTGACTAGTCTTTTTTTTTAAACTTTTTTAAAAATATTTTTTATTTATTTCTAGGAGAGAAAGAGAGAGACAGCGTGAGCAGGGGAGGGTCAGATAGAGAGGGAGTCACAGGCTGAAACAGGCTCCAGGCTCTGAGCTGGCAGTCAGCACAGAGCCCGATGCGGGGCTCGAACCCACGAACCGCGAGATCATGACCTAAGCGAAAGTCGGACGCTTAACCGACTAAGCCACCCAGGCGCCCCAAGAGATTGACTAGTCTTGAAATAACACAAATAGTTCAGAGAATATTGATTGCAAAACGTCAGTATGAGAAAGGACTTTAATTGGCAGAAAAAAAAATCCATTAGCCCGTTTTGGTTTGGTTACCAATACTGGGGGTGGGGGGTGGGGGGTGGGACATGAAAGAAGGAAAAGTGAAGAAGCTGGCACAAAAAAGGGTGAGGAAGGAAAGTTCCACTTATCACAGGCTAATGTCCTGCACTCTGCAAGAAACCTTTACAGAGAGGTGCCATGATTCTATGAAGGAAGCATTTTTTGCTATTTTTAAATGAAAACAAAAACAAAAACAGAGACAGAAACAACCCATAGCAGCATTCTTCACAGTAGCCAAAAAGGAGAAACGACACAAGTGTCCGCTGACAGATGAACAGAGAAACACGACGTGGCACATTACAGACAGTGGAATACTGTTCAGCCTTAGAAAGGAAAATTCTGATCCAAGCTTGAAAAACTGATGCCCAGCCAAATACGCCAGGAACAGAAGGGAAAATACAGTACGATACTTCTTGTAAGAGGTACCTAGCATAGTCAGAAAGTAGAATAGTGGTTAGCAGCGGCTGGAGGCAAGGAGGAATGGGAAGTTTCCCAGATACAGAGAGTTAGTTTGGGAAGGTGAGAAAGTTCTGGAGATGGGTGGTGGTGATGGCAGCTCAGCAGTGTGAATATGCTTCATACCACAGAAGTATATACTTTAAAGTGGTCAATTATACATTATTTTGCCACGATTTTTAAAAATGAAAGAAACAAGGCATAGTGAGGTTAAAAAACTTGGCCAGGTCAAAGCTAGTAAAGGGAGGAGACAAGAGTCAAGCCAAGCTTAAAGCTTGTGATTCCCTCAGACACTCCTTCCTTCTCCACCGCAGAGCCATCCAGGCTTCTGGAGAGAAAGAGATGGACACGGAGAACAATCTGGAAGAGGATCCTGATACTCTGCTTGACCACAGCTCACCTGCTATGACTCATTCACATCTCTCTTCCTCACACTAGTCATTCAGGGCTCTTTGCTCAAACCCTGTGTAATCTCATTTTCATCTCTGAGCCCTCTCCCAAGACTGTGCCCTGTTTATGGAATGTTCCCCGTATTCCAAGCTCACCAACATCACCAAACAGATTCTGAAAAACTTTCCACCCTAGAAAGCTTCCCTGAACTGGAAGGTAACAGAATACCCCTCCTCCAATCATGTAGGTCCTTTAGCCAATTCTCACTTACTAAAAAAATTCATGCTGTAGAACTGACTTGCAAAAAAAAAAAAAAAAGTTTAAATTACCAGAGTTCTGAGGCATCTTAATGTCACCGGTCCAGTGGTTCTATACTGGGGCAATTCTGCCCCTCAAAGTGACAATATCTGAAGACATTTTTTTTTAAAGTAGGCTTCACGCCCAGCACAGGACCCAACACAGGGCTTGAACTCCTGACCCTGAGATCAAGACCTGAACTGAGGTCAGGAGTGGGACATTTAACCCACTTAAACCAGGCGCACATGTCTGGAGACATTTTTGACTGTCACACTTGGGGGAGGGGTGCTGCTGGCAGCTAGCGGTAGGCCAGCCATGCTGCTAAACACCCTGTAATGCACAGAACAGCCCACCACACCCAAGAGTATCCCGTTCAAAACATCAATAGTGCTGGGGCGCCTGGGGGGCTCACTTGGTTGGGCATAGGACTCTTGATTTTGGACTCTCAAACAGTTGGCAGATTCGAGCCCCGTGTTGGGCTCCACGCTGGCAGTGCAGAGCCTGTACTGCACTGCTTGGGACTCTCTCTCTCTCTCTCTCTCTCTCTCTCTCTTTCTCTCTCTGCTTCTCCCCTGCTCGCACTCTCTCTCTCTCAAAATAAACAAACTTAAAAAAAAAGTCAACAGTGCCAAAGCTGAGATACGCCGGCTGCCCACCCACTCACATGACACTTGCACTTCTTTTACAAGTTACCAAGACAAGACAGCCTCTACCACAACACCCATGACATACAGAGAACCGTGATCGAAGACTACCCACTTCACCTGTTACCAGGTCAGCGGACTCCTCAAATTCAATCACAATTTGCCTCCGTGAGCCTTCACCTACCAGTCCTAACACTGATTCTGAGGTCAGACAATAGTCAAATTCCTGTTCTACGAGGCAGTTCTTCAAAATCAGAGGACAGTTACAACATCTTATCCTATGAACACAGGAGATAGGCATTTATATTTTATGTAAATGTCTCTACATGCTTCAGTTTGCACTGAAACTGTCAAGAACATGTAGCATGTCTACATTGTGTTGCCCAGATTGCCAGTAAAAATGTCATCCCGACTAGTACTTAATAGTATATAACTAGTACTTACTAATATATAACTAGGTTGATGGTGAGCAGGAAGGAGGTGGGTACCTGCCAACCTGCTGTAAGGCCTGGATAAGAATCAAACATTTTCTTTAGGGGAGAAGTGCCATTGCTACTCCACACAAACATGTCTGTTGATACCAATACTCAGCTCTTCTTTCTACTTTAGATGGTCTCCACCTGCCCTCTATAGCTGGGGGCCAGCGTGCCGTTACACACACACACACACACACACACACACACACACACACACACCACACCAGCTTGTGAGAATCCCTACACAGTAGGAATCCTCTCTATCCACTAGAAGGAAAATAACTCAAACTTTGGCACATCTACATAAAAGGATGCGAATTCCTGCCCTATCTGCTTAGCTGGGCTACGAAACTGCTAAAAACTTCTGACATTCGACATATAAAAATATTAATGACGTCAGCATCCTAAGAGACTGACTCCACAGAAGAAAGATGCTTTGTAAGCATTAAGCCTCAGACTTGCAGAGTTAGTCTATACAGGGACAAGGACTCACTTCTGAACAAAGCTGGAAGGTGGCTGGACTCTGATAAATGTATAGCCCCAGTGAATAACTACAAGTTAAAAATTATTCTAACTCCTCACTAGTTTGGCTTTCACTCCTGTTCTACCAGTCCGTTCACTTCCTCATGTGCCATTCTCATTCCTCCCGGTAATCCTGACCAGGCATATCTTTCTTCTTTCCTTTCCCAAGCAAAACCTACTGTGACTTTATTTTTTTTTTAATGTTTTTTATTTATTTCTAGGAGAGAGAGAGAGACAGCGTGAGCAGGGGAGGGTCAGAGAGAGAGGGAGTCACAGACTGAAACAGGCTCCAGGCTCTGAGCTGGCAGTCAGCACAGAGCCCGACGCGGGGCTCGAACCCACGAACTGCGAGATCATGACCTAAGCGAAAGTCGGACGCTTAACCGGCTAAGCCACCCAGGTGCCCCTAAAACCTGCTGTGCCTTTAAACTGAACACCAGGACCTCTCTCAAACCTTCTAGCAAGTCTTTTTTTATTAAAAGACCATTCCACGATGATCTCTCCCAGTCTGTACACCAACTCCTCACTCCCCTTGTGTATACTCTGCTTTAGAATGAATCCCCAAAGGTTTTATTTAGATACGCAAAATATTCGACAACTATCAATCCACATGTATTTACAGAGTTCCTACAATGTACTCTAGGTTCTATAGGAGATAGAAAACACATATACTCTTTTGTTATGCTCTGTGAAATGCCAAGACTAACCCATTCAAAACCATCACTAAACCTAAGAAAGCATATTAATTACTAAGTTACAGCTATAGATGTTAAATATCCCACAAGTTCACAAAGCAAATTCAAGGTCTCTCCCAGTTCTCATTTCTTAAAGTGAAATATCAGAAACAAACAAACAAAAAGGGATATTTTCATTCATTCTCTCCATATTTTCTGAGGCTTTTTATGTATGAGACGTTACAATATACATTACATTTGTACCACACTGTAAGTCCATATTTATTATCTCATTTCATCTTGAACAACAATACAGCATAGGTAGAACAAGGGGTAACCATCACCCCATTCTCTAAATGAGGAGACTGGGCTTAACAGGAGGAAGACATGTGCCCCAAATGTACATGTTAACAACAAAACCAACACTCAAAACAGTATTCTGGGGTGCCTGGGTGGCTCAGTTGGTTGGGAGTTCATTTTTGGCTCAGGTCATGATCTTGCAGTTCACAAGTTCGAGCCCCATATCTGTGCTGACAGCTCAGAGCCTGGAGCTTGCTTCAGATGCTATGTCTCCCTCTCTCTCAGAAATAAACAAATATTAAAATTAAAAAAAAAAAAGTGTTCTGACTTCTAGCCCATGGTTTCTTTCTTTTTTTTTTTTTTTTGACTTTTTTTTATTTTTGAGAGACAAAGACAGAGCATGAGCAGAGGAGAGGCAGAAAGAGAGGGAGACTCAGAATCCAAAACAGGCTCCAGGTGCCAAGCTGTCAGCACAGAGCCCGATGTGGGGCTCGAACCATGAACTGGGAGATCATGACCTGAGTTGAAGTTGGACGCTAAACCCACAGAGCCATCCAGGCGCCCCATGGCCCACAGTTTCTAACTCTCTCCCCAGAGCCTCTCCTCCCGCCTCCTTTAGCCTCACATGTGACTGTGCAATCTTGCCCATTACTGCTCTTAAAACACAGCAGTAAAAAGTCAAGACAACTACCTAAACAAGTTTTGCATTTTTGTTCTTTTTTTTTTAAAGGTAGGATCCACATCCAGCATAGAACTTGAACTCATGGCCCTGAGATCAAGGGTCACATCCTCTATGGACTGAGCCAGCTGGGTGCCCCCCAAAGGTTTGCATTTTTAAAATATCTGCTCCAGGGAAAAAAAAAATCTGCTCTAGGTACTTAAAAGAATCTGTCAATCAAACGCCTTTTCTTATACTTTTCATGAAGTAATCCAAATCCGTACTCTAAGCTCCTCCAAATCTAAATGTATGTCTAGAAAACAACGGGGGGGGGGGGGGCCGGGGTAGAGGTAACTAGAAAACAAAGAATAAAATGACAGTATGTATCTTGGTATTCAATATTAAAGTTTATAAGGGAGAGAAACCTGCTCTGTTTGTTTATGTGCTTTCCATCTATTAAAACTCTGTCTCTTCAGAGACACTATAGCAAGTACCTGTCACACAGTGGATGTTCAATAACGTGTAGTGAATCAATGAATCTGTTTTCCCCCACTATCATGAGTTCCTTGAGGGCAAAGACCTCATCTCACACACTTATGTACCCCTGTTTCAAAGTAGGCAGTCAGTGAGGCACTGAATTAAATTATTCAGCCAGAAAGTGCAGAGAGCTCTATGTAGGAAGGTTGTGTTGGTATTCTGTGTTTTCTTACATTCTGTTTTTGTCTATTTGTCATCCATTAATCACAGAGCCAAACCAACAGCCAGAGTTGTTTCTACCTCCCTGCCATCCAGAGCCCATACTCTGAGCTACATCCTTTATCAACTCACACACCTAGCCAATATTCCCCTTGCCCTAAATCAACTCAGGTCCAGGTACCAGACAACGAGGAATGGCCCTTAATACCCCCAAGTCCATCAGAATTATTCAAACTCGCTAATCCAATGTCTCTTCCCCTGCCCTGCCTTGCCTTTCCCGTAGAGAACACAATAAAGGCTCTGGGCCGTGCTCTCTCATCACTCTCTCCTCCTGACCAAACCTGGTGCTTCCCCTGCGGCCCCGTGTGGTGTGGCATCCCTCTTCGTAGGAAGTATTAACAATAAATTCTTCTTTTAAAGGCATTTACCTCTCCACGTTGTCAGTCACCTTTATAGATTAAGACCCAGGCACACATCAGTTGGATACTATCATTATCATCACCACCAGACACAAAGAACTAGACCACAGCCTAATCCTAAATGCCGCCTTACACCACTTCTTATAAAAACCTACCCTCCTAGTAGATGGCAAACTCCTTTGAAGACTTAACCAAGATCTTCTCTTGTATCACCTATTCACCAAATTTATTGCTATACACACAGCAGTCACTTGATAAGCTATTACACAGATAATAACTGGTTGACCTTTTTAGCCTGAATTTTATCAATTGTTAACTATCCCCTTTGCTCAAAAAAAAAAAAAAAAAAATCCCCCAAATGGGCAATTACTAGAAATTTAAATATAAATTACAATATGACCCAGCAATCACAATCCTATGTATTTAGCCAAATGAACTGAAAACTATGTTCACACAAAAATCTATCCACAAGTGCTTATGGCTGTTTACCTATAAAGTTCCAAAATTAGAAGCAACAAGGACTATCTTGCAACAGGTAAATGGATTAAAAAAATGTGGTATATCCATAAAATGGAGTATTATTTGATGACAAGAAAGAATGAGCTATTGGTTCATGCAATAATACAGATAAATCTTAAATGCATTTTTGCTGGGTGAAAAATTACATATTGTATGATTCCATTCATGTAACATTCTGGAAAAGGCAAAACTATAGGTATGGAAAACAGATGAGAAATGTCCAAAACTGTTGACAGTATGGTGGTAGGTGGCTATGAGGGGACGCACAGGGGAATTTTGAGGGTGTTGGAAGTGTTCTATGTGGGACATGACTTTATATATCTGTCCAAACCCACAGAACTATACCTTACAAACAGTGAACTGCAATGTATGCAAATTAAAAAAAAATCAAAACGGTATCAAGGGATCCCAAGATAGAATGCAGACTATGACAAGTGAGTCTAACATAACATAAATGTATCACATAAACTCACCGAAGAGGGTGGGGAGAAAAAGGAGCAGAAAATATTGTTTCAACCAGAAACTATATGGCTGAAGACAAGAGGGACAGTACATAAACGCTGTACTTGAGTGCTGGTAAATTTGTTGCTCAAGGGAGTATGATTAGTAACCCAGAACTCACTTTACATAGATAGAGGATGGAATAAATAAGTAAATCCACCATCTACAGTGGTGGATGGTGGGAGGCAGGTTCCTCACTGTCAGAGGAGGAAATGCAGATAAGCAAAGGGAGAGGGCTAGAATAAACACTGTGGTAATAACGTATTAGAGTCAAAGATACCTGTGTGAACCTATGCTTAACTGCTTAGTGTGTGTGTGTGTGTGTGTGTGTGTGTGTGTGTGTGTGTGTATACATATGTATATACAGACGAATCGATTCAAGAATAATTACAAATACTGTACATACATGGGTTGGTTAAACACATGTGTATTTCCTAGCTCTCTCCTCTGAGATGACCTACTAGTGATAACACACACCCAATTCTCAGATCTTGCTTTCTCCAGTGAAAAGAACCAGGCCTCCTTTCTTTTTAGTGTTTTATTTATTTCTGAGAGAGAGAGAGACAACATGAATGGGGGGGGGGGGATATCAGAGAGAGGGAGACACAGAATCTGAAGCAGGCTCCAGGCTCTGAGGTAGCTGTCAGCACAGAGCCCAACGTGGGGCTCGAACCCACGAACTGTGAGATCATGACCTGAGCCAAAGTTGGACGCTTAACTGACTGAGCCATCCAGGCGCCCCCCAGGCCTCCTTTCTAAGATGCTGATTCTAGAGTGAGAACAGGGAAAATATAAGATGGGCCTAGAACATCTTCTAGCTCCAGAAAGTAGGGAAGTTATCAATTAAGAGAAGAATGAGGGCATGTCAGAGGGACAGAAGCCAATCTGGAATAGCCGCCAGTGGCCCAAACTGGAACAATTTGAGCAACCACATAAACAGCACAGTAATAATCCAAAATATAGACTAATTACATGAGTTCATACTGACATAAATGAATGACAATAAAAAAAAACACAGGGAAAAAGGAATAAATCCTCCTTTACAGAAGAATTCCAAAAAATATATGTAGATACTACCTCCTCCAGGATGTGGAGCTTAATTATCATCCCTCCTCCCCAAGTGTGGGCTGGACTTAGTGACTAATTTCCAAAGAATCTAGTATGGATAAAGAGTCACTTCCTAGTGGAGAAACCTGGCAAACATTACCTTAACCAAAGGGCCATGGTTAACATCACTGGTGGTAAGTCATGTTAATACCATATACTACTGATAGGATGTGATGGAGAGGACACTTCACCTTGAAGGTGTTCTTCAAAACCCATAACCTTAGTCTAATGCTGAGAAAGACTTCAGACAAACCCAAACTGAGGGACAAAATACCTCACTAGTTACTCCTCAAAACTGCCAATGTCATATTAAATGAGGGAGTCTGAGAAACTGAGGGAACCAGAGGAGACTGAGAAGACATGATCACTGAATGTAATGTGATACGTTGGACTAGATCTTGCAAGAGAAAAAGGACGTTAGTGTGAAAACTGGTGAAATCCAGGGGCACCTGGTGGCTCAGTTGGTTAAGCACCCAACTCTTGATTTTGGCTCAGGCCATGACCTCATGGTTCATGGGATCGAGGCCTGCGTTAGGCTCTGTGCTGACAGCGCAAAGCCTGCTTGAGTGTCTCTCTCTGCCTCTCCCCCACTCACCAGTACTTTTTCTCTTCCTCTCTCAAAATAGGTAAATAAATATTTTTTAAAAAACAAAAAAATAAAGGGGTGCCTGGGTGGCTCAGTCACTTAAGCGTCCGACTTTGGCTCTGATCTCACCTGATCAGATCATGTGGGTTGTGGGTTTGAGCCCCACATTGGGCTCTGTGCTGACAGCTTGGAGCCTGGAGCCTGCTTCGGATTCTGTGCCTCCCTCGCTCTCTCTGCCCCTCGCCTGCTCACACTTTGTGTGTCTCTCTCTCAAAAATAAATAAACATTTAAAAAAATTAAAACTTAAAAATCCAAAGAAAGTCTGGAATTCCAGTGATGCACCAGTCTTGGTTTCTTAGTTTTGATACTTGTACCATGGTAACGTCAGGTGTTAACATTAGGGGAAATTGAGTAAGGCATACACAGAACTTTCTGTATTTGCAACTTTTCTGTGAATCTAAAATTATTCCAAAATAAAAAGTTGATTTTTTAATAATCTAATGCTGGTTTAGGGTCAAACTAGGGAGAAAACTAATGAAAGTTTTATCTGCAAAACTTCTGTGACAAAAGTATAGGATCACAGTATTAGGCACATCTGTGACAGAGAGCCAAGTAAAGTGCACTTGACCTACTATCTCGTAAACTAAATCTATTGTAACGATAACTTCTGTTGATGAAGACAATGCATTTCCCTGGCACATTCATGGTCAGATGCTTCTTTACCAGAGGCAGAATTCATAAAATACAGGACTGCATGCTCTTCCTTTGATGAGGACTTCTTCCTTCCTTTCCATGCCTTCAGATGAGATGAACTGGGCTTCCCAGGCCTACACAGCAGAACTCTGGACTCTCTTGGGACTCTCACCTTGTCTGGTCTGGACCCTGGCCAGCCTTTAAAATGCCCAAGGCCATGGCTAAGACTTTGTCCCTTCTTTCTTACTTGCTATTGGCTCTGACACAAAACTAAAGAAATCTGAACCACCCTAGTATCTCTACTTCCAGATTAAATTATTCAGAAGCATCACTGTGTATATGAACTGATAATAGCAATGTCCCAGTCCATAGCCAAATCACTGCACAGGCTCTGCATAAGATATCAGCCCTGGTGAGTAACACCTGACACTCACCCATACTATTACTACCAGCATTTTGAGAATTCACTATCTAAAAGAGGTCATCAATACAATGCACTTTGTATTCCTGAATGAAAATTAGCACTACATTTTTTAAGGTAATGATGTAAAATTATAAGAACTGGGTGGCTCAGTCAGTTAAGCGATCAGCTCTTGGTTTCAGCTCAGGTCATGATCTCATGGTTTGTGGGTTCAAACCCCCGAAGTCAGGTTCCATGCTAACAGTGCAGAGCCTGCCTGTAGTTCTCTCTCTCTCTCTCTCTCTCTCTCTCCTCTCTGGCCCTTTCCTGTGGATGCAGGAGCTCTCTCTGTCTCAAAATAAAGAAATAAACTTAAAAAAAAGAAAAAAAATAAATTAGTAAATAAATAAAATTCTAAGAATTCATTGGCTGCCCTCTGGGAAAGATGTCCACTGGCTCTGATCTCTAACCCAAATTCAGAAAATAAAATTCCAAAGGAAATTTCTAGACCCAAAGACATGTAATAAGTTTATAGTTGACAAGGACCACACTTGCTTAACTTGCTTTATATGCTAAACAGAGAAGGTCAAAGAACTTTAGGAAGATAAGAAGTAAAAGCTACAGCATTTAAGCAATAAAAAAGTTTCTTGACAGTCTTTCCTCTGTCACATTACTCTATAAAGCCACAATGTGAGAAAAGACCAAGAATACCATGTGTGAGTCATATCTTAGTATCTTCCAGTAAGCCTGCTAGTCATTATAAGAATCATCAACTTCTCCTTCCCAGTCTGCCGCACAGTGGTGTCTGATCCTAGAGAGCGGCGATGTTTGGGATTTTTTGTTTGTTTTTTTGACTGATGTGGAACAGAGTCAGAGGGCGAATCCAAACAAAAAATTCCAACAATATTTTATTTAATAATTGCTTTACTGCCTCCCAAGATAACTGTAATGTTTTGTATTTTCTACTGTATTTTCTACATACAATGGGTTTAAATACCTAAAAAATTAAAATAAGGTGACTATTTGGGGTGCCTGGTGGCTTAGTCGGTTAAGCATCCGACTTTGGCTCAGGTCATGATCTCACGGTTCATGGGTTCAAGCCCCACGTCAGGCTCTGTGCTGAGAGCTAGCTCAGAGCCTGGAGCCTGTTTCAGATTCTGTATCTCCCTCTCTCTCTGACCCTCCCCTACTCACACTGTCTCTCTCTCTCTCTCTCTCTCTCAGAAATAAACATTAAAAAAGTTAAAAAATAAATAAATAAAATAAAATAAAATAAGGTGACTATTTGAAGAGCCACCCAAACCAGTTTTATTGCTTAATAATTTACCCAAGTAAGATCCCCACTTGGAAAGAACATACCATTCACTTTAAGAAGTCTTCTTTTTCATATTAATGTTCTGGCTAATTTTATTATTTACTAAAACTAATTGAAGCAGATACTAACACAATTAAAGCCAAGTAAACACGAAAATTTTTAAGTATCTAAATGATATGATTTTTGGTCTTCCATATGAAGTCACAAAGACTGTTATCAGGAAACTGCTACACCTAGAAGCCTTGTTTTCAAACAAACACTATAAGCCATTAAAAAAACCAAACCCTGGGGGCGCCTGGGTGGTTTAGTCGGTTAAGCGTCCGACTTTCGCTTAGGTCATGATCTCGCGGTTCGTGGGTTCGAGCCCCGCGTCCGGCTCTGTGCTGACTGCCAGCTCAGAGCCTGGAGCCTGTTTCAGAGTCTGTATCTCCCTCTCTCTCTGACCCTCCCCTGCTCACGCTGTCTCTCTCTCTCTCTCTCTCTCTCCTAGAAATAAATAAATAAAAAAAAAACAAAAAAAAAAACAACAAAACACCAAACCCTGGGGCGCCTGAGTGGCTCATCCAATTCAGGTCATGATCCCAGGGTTGTAGGATCAAGCTTCACATGGGGCTCAGCACTGAGCATGGAGCCTGCTTAAGATTCTCTTCTCTCCCTCTGCCCCCTCCCCTGTTTGCATGCACACACTCCCTCTAAAACAAACAAACCAACCCTAAATGATGACACTTTGGTCTCCATGATATTAACCGTGTCTCTAAGACTGCTTCTTATATAAAATTTTTTCACATCACATATGCTGATCTAGAGATCAGAGAAAAAAAAGATCACTGTATTTATATGGTTTCTGTTCCCCCATAAACATAGTAAGTGACAGCAGCTTTCACCTGCCCGCCCCATGGACGTAGGCATGGTTATGCAGGTGGAAATACACGGTGGACAAAATGTACCTCAGAAGAAAGGTTTGATTGAATCCAAACCAACATGTGAGGATTAGGAACTGACCAATCATTGTCTATCCAAGTCCTCTTGATGGTCATATTTTTCCTTTGGCTGTTTACTAAATAGCCATCTTACTCTATTTTTTCCACAGCTTGTTGGCACATCTTTTAATAGAATTAGAAGGAGGAAAGAAGGTAAATGCTAACTAATCTGCTTTCTTTTGTTCCCCACATAATTTTGGTAAATTACCTGGCAGAACCAGAGTTAGATGTTAACCAGAATTAGAAAAATTAGTTAAGATTATATGAAGGTTTCTATGACTTATTCTAATATGCCTCTACTTACCAAAGCTTAAAAAGTTGATGGATTATTTGCAGTAGCACGAAATAAGACATCAATATGCTATTAACAATTTGGCAACTTTAAATGAGCATACATACTCTTTATTCCTAGGTATTGCTTCACATATGTAAATGTGTGCACAAGGATAGACAACACAACTTTCCTTTAATAACAAAAGGACTGAAATCAACAGAATGTTTATTTACTGAATAAATATACTTGTATGGATGTAATCACACCCATTAATAAAGGACTTGGTAATAAGTCATATTATATTCATTTACTGGTATTCTTCACAGCCGCCTTCTACAGACACTGCTATGGAAAGGTTTCCAGGACATACTAAGTGAGAAAGCAAGGCATGGAGCAGTGTGTACAGCACACTACCCTTTGTTAACATATGCACATTTATTCCTACTGTATCAAGTTTGGTAACATGTGGAATATCTCTGCACGCATACAAAAGAAACCGGTCACTGGCTGTCTCCGGGGGAGGGAACCAGTGGCTAGATTAAGTGAATGAAATTTACCTCTCTCTTTGTTCCCCTTATGTCTCTTGTACTGAGTGCAAATACATGATCTACTCAAAATTTTTTTCTTTATTTTAAAATTAAAAAGATGGAGAAGAGAGCAAACTGTTCCAAAAAGATTGCAGTCTTACCCAGAGGTACCTCCTCCACCAGGGACCGTGAGGCCTGTCAGTCCAGTAATTTGATCTTTTGGGACAGATAACCTTACCTGAAGCCACCACCTTTCTCACCTCACCTCAGCATGTGTTTAATAAATAATCCAAATTTCTGGTTCCAGTTAAGATGGAGTAAAAGTCCACTCCACCCACTCTCTCCCACTGGACTCAACTAGAATCCCTAGATAGGGCTACTCAATGCATTGTCTGATGACTGAAAAGTCATTGATCGCCAGAGGACTGGGAAAAGAAACCAAAACTCAAAATATCATGAAATCAACAGAGAGTTTTCCTTTTTTCTTCTTCTGAACTTGAAGGCAGCCCAAACCCAGAACTATATACTAGGTGCAGACAAAAAGAGCTCCAAGACCTCCATTTTTGGTGCAAAGAAACAGGAAAGGGAGCCCCTACAGGTGAAAAGAAAGAGAGAAAATCCCGATTTTGTTTCTCTCTTTTGTTCTCTCCTGTTTTACCCCAAAACAAATAGGCAGTAATGGCAATGACACCAGCAGCCAAGTAGGAAAACCTTTTCCCTGACCAGAGAAACTGCAATCCCAAGAGCATAGAGGGTATTTCTATTGTTTTGTTTTCTTTCTCTATCCCCTTGCCATTTGGTTCTCAAGGAAATGTAATTGCAGGAAGTTCAAAGTAAAGCAGAAAGCTAAAGTTTCAGCTTTTTAGTGAGAGGAGCAAAAAGGAGAACACTTTGGATCTGTTAAGTGTGAGAGAACAACGGGAAGAGGAGGGAGCTCAAAAAGGCCGTATGTGAACTCCAGGGCTCATCCCTAAGCCACACATGGCATATATCTGACCCTAAACACACACCAAAGGCTTTGACAACTCATCTATGGCGTATGCCACTGCCTACGTCTGAGAATGGCCACTGGCTGGTACACACATGGAACAGACACAAATACCACTGCAAATACTTTGAAAATTGAACAGATACTAAACCCCAGCCCACAGAAGACAGGTAAGCCTGAACCTAACAAAACTGGTTGCCTGCTCAAAAAACAAGCAAACAGAAACATTCTCTATAAAATTTACACAAGACTCAAAGTCTCACAACATAATATTCAAAATATCCAAGATACAGATCCAAACTGTTATAAAAAGAAACATAAAAATCTCAACATCTCACAAGGGAAAAGACAATCAACAGACACCAACTCCAACATATAAAATTATCAAAGACTTTAAAGCAGCTATTATAATCATGCTCCAGGAATAAAGGCAAACACTCTTGAAGTAAACAGAAACATAGATAATCCCAGCGAAGGAATAAAACACACACACACATGCACACACACACACACACACACACGGACCAAACTGTGGACAAAATTTTTTGTTTACTTGTTTTACAGTTTTGCTCTCACTGAGGTTTTATTAAATTGCTATAATTTTCTAGTCAACAAGTTGATCCACATCAGTTGAATTTCCAATCCCACATAAGAATCTAAGGAAGTTGTTTGTGATGTTATCTTTAATTATGCATGGGAGTCAGAATTCCAGGAATAACCTGAAAATCAACTCAGTGGATGGTCCTTCTACATACTACTCCATATCTTCTGTCTCATTTCAGAAGCTGGTTTAGAATTTGTCTTCCCCAGATTCTTTTTTTTTTTTTAAGTTTTTTAGTGATTCATTTATTTCTGAGAGAGAGAGAGAGAGAGAGAGAGAGGCAGTGTGAGCAGGGGAGGGTCAGAGAGAGAGGGAGATACAGAATCTGAAGCAGGCTCTAGGCTCTGAGCTAGCTCTCAGCACAGAGGCTGACGTGGGGCTTGAACCCATGAACCATGAGATCGTGACCTGAGCCGAAGTCGGACGCCACCCAGTCACCCCTGTTTTCCCCAGTTTCATTATCATTTTATCTACATGGCTTTTTGTGGCTTGCAACAGATTTTCCATGGTGGGCCAAAGGTCATAAGGCTTTGAAAGATCCAAAACAAGATCAATATAAAATGTCCATAAGATGTCACTTGTGATGGGTATGCTGTTTAAGTTCATAAAGAGGTTCCTCCAACTAGTTTCCAAAAGTGAGCAATATTTTTAGGTATATTATGCCCTTTTGCTCTTCTTCCATATGTATATTCCAAAGCTAAGGTTGGTTTTGGTGGCTCATCCCGATCAAGACACCTTAGAATAATAGCACCCTTTCCCTGGGTTTCATGGCTTGACCACCTTATTGTGTTGTGGGCTCAGCATTGGGACCAGCCTAAAATCAGAAGACCCATGAGCTCCAAGGTGGGCAGGATTGTCAGAAAAAATATTTATTTATTTTGAGAGAGAGAGAGAGAGAAAGAAAGAGAGAGCAACTGCATATGAGTGGAGTAGGGGCAGAGAGAGGGAGGGAGAATCCCAAGCAGGCTCCATGCTGTTACCATAGAGTCCAACATGGGGCTTGATCTCACAAACTGTGAGATCATGATCTGAGCTGAAATCAAGAGTTGGACACTTTATCAAGCGAGCCACCCAGGTGCCCCCAAATAGAAAATTTTAAATTAGAAAATTAACAGAAATTTAAAAATTTGCTGGATGAGCTCAAAAGTAGAATTAAGATGACAGAAGAGTTGGTGAACTTGAAGACGGAACCAACAAAAATTATCCAAGCTGAACAGAGGGGGGAAGAATCTCAAAAAAAAAAAAAGAGAGAGAGAGAGAAACAAAACAAAACAACAACAAAAAAACAAACACAGAACTTCAAGGGCCCACTGGACAATACAGAAGACCTAACATTTACATAATCAAAGGCCCATAAGGAAAGGAGAAATAGTGTGGTGTAGGAAAAATATATGAAGAAATAATAGCCAAAAACTTCTCAAATTTGGTAAAAGACATAAACTACATTCAAGAAACCCAGTGCATGGCAAATAGGATAAACTTAAAGAAACTCTTGCCCAGTGAAACTAAAACAAAGAAAGGATTCTTGAAATAATCAGAAAAATGATGTATTACTATACAGAAACACTAATGTGAATGATTCTGGAATGTGAATGATTCTGGATGTCTCATGGAAGACAGAGGGCAATGGAACAAGATTTTTAAGTGCTGGGGAAAAAATAATTGCCAACCTAAAATTTTAATCCACGGAAAATATCCTTCAAAAATGATGAGGAAATAAATTCTCAGATAAAGAAAACCAAAAGAAGTCATTACCAGCACATCTGCCAAAAGAAACGCTAAGGGAAATTCTTCAGTAAGGGAAATGATACTAAAGGAGAACTTAGAATTTCAGGAAAGCAGGAAGAGCAATAGAAATGATAAATATCTGAGCAAATGTAATAGACAGTTTTACTCCTCATAAGTTTTTAAAAATATAAATGGTGGTAAAAAGCAAAAATTATAACAATGTCTGATGGTGCTTTCAATGAATGTAGATGTAATACATATAAGAATTAAAACATAAAAGGAAGAGGGTAAAGAGGTAAATCTAATGGTGCTAAAGTTTCTACATTCCACTTGAAGTAGTAAATACCTATTCTAGGTAGAATGAATACTTTGAAGTATGTATATTGTAATCCTCAGTCAAAACTAAAATAACTATATGAGATAGTAAAAAAAAACTCAATAAATAAATTAAAATAGAATACTAAAAAATATTCAAATAATCCAAAAGAACAGAAGGAAAACAAACACAAAACAGAAGGAACAAACAGAAAATAAATAATAAAATGGCAGACATGAATCGAAAACAATAATTATGTTAAATGTAAATGGTCTAAACACATCAATTAGAAGAGAGAGATTGTCAGGGGCACCTGGGTGGCTCAGTTGGTTAAGCGTCCAACTCATCATTTTGGTTCAGGTCATGATCTCACAGTTCATTAGTTTGAGTTGTGTGTCGTGCTCTGCGCTGGCAGTGCAGAGCCTGCTTGGAATTCTCTCTTTCCCTCTCTCTCTGCCCCTCCCGCATGCTCGATTTCTCTCTCAAAAAAAAGAAAAAGGATGCTAAGTACAGTATGAATTGGATTATGGAACAGAAAAGGGATATTACTAGAAAATCTGGTGAAATCTAAATAATATCCTGAGGTTACTTAATAGAGTACTAATACTGATACTAATTTCTTAGTTTCAATAAATGTACTAAGGTTATGTAAGATGTTAGTATTAGGGAAAGCTAGGTGAAGGGCACATAAGAACTCCGTACTACTTTTGCAACTCTTTTAATAACCTGAAATTATTTCAAAATTAAAAAATGGTTAAAAGGGGAAAATATATACATGAAAATATGATCAATGGGTAACTGGAGTGGCTATATTAATATCAGACAGAGTGGACTTCAAAGCAAGGAAAATTACCAGGGATGAAATAACATTAAATAATGATAAAAGGGTCAATTCACTAAATGTATACATACGTAATGAAAGAGACTCAAAATATATGAAACAAAACTTGAGAGAACTAGGGGAAGAAATGGACAGATCTACAATTATAGTTGGAGATTTTAATCTTCCTTTCTCAGTAATCAAGTGAACAACTAAATAAAAACTGATCAAGGATATTAAAATATAAAGTTATACATCTTAAATATACACAATTCCTATTAGTCAATTATACTTCAAAAAAGCTGAAAAATAAAGATGTAGAATATAATGCTGCAATTAAATAATAATCAAATCACCATTTTAAAAAAAGAGAGAGAGAAGGAAAAAATTAAGGATAACAGAAGAAGCGAACAGTACCATCAATCAATTGGATATAATTGACATTTATAGAACATTCCACCTAACAACTGCAGAATATACATTCTTTTCCAGTGCACATGGAACATCCACCAAGACAGACCATATCTTGGTTGGTAAAACAAACCTTAACAAGTGTAAAAGTACTAAAATCATACAAAGTATGTTCTTTGACCCTAATAGAATTAAACTAGAAATCAATGAATTAAAGACTCTGGAATCTCACATCAACACACTTCCAAATAATTAATTGGTGAAAACGGAAGTCTCAAGGGAAATAAAATTTCAACATATCAAAACTTGTAAAATATACTGACAGCAGTGCTTACAGGAAAATTTATAGTATTAAAAACTTCTATTAGAAAAGAAAGTATCAAACAATCTAAACTTCCTTCTTAAAGAAAAAAAAAAAACCACAAGAAACAGAAGAGGGGTGCCCAGGTGGCTCAGTTGGTTAAGTGTCCGACTTGATTTTGGCTCAGGTCTTGATGAGATCAAGCCCCGAGTCAGTCTCTGCACTGGGCATGGAGCCTGCTTGGGATTCTCTCTCTCTCTCTCTCTCTCTCTCTCTCTCTCTCTGCCACTTCTCCCCTTGCACTCTCTTTTTCTCAAAGCAAAAATAAAAACAAAAACAAAAAATAAAAGAACTTAAAAACAAAAACAGAAGAGCTAATTAACTCAAAGCATACAGAAGGAAGAAAAGAAATATAAGAAAAACAATATAAACAGAAAACATTTTTAAAAACAAACAGTAGAGAACAATGAATAAAATTAGAAGCTGGTTCTTTGGGGTCACCTGGGTGGTTCAGTTGGTTAGGCGTTTGACTTTGGCTCAGGTCATGATCTCACAGCTCATGAGTTCAGAGCCTTGCATGGGGCTCTGTGCTGACAGCTCAGAGCCTGGAGCTGGCTTCAGATTCTGTGTCTCCCTCTCTCTCTGCTCCTTTCCCCACCCTCAAAAATAAATAAACATTAAAAAAAAAAAGCTGGTTCTTTGAATAGATGGATAAAATTGATAAGCTTCTACTCAAACAAAGAAAAAAAAGAATACACAAATTATCAGTTTCAGGAAGGAAAGAAGGAACATCACTATAGACCCCCACAGATTAAAAGGATAATAAGGGAACAGTACATGCCATGTACATAAATTTTATGACTTATATAAATGAAACAATTATTTGAAAGCCACAAAGTACCAAAACTTACCTCAAAAGAAATACACAACCTGAGTTGTCCTATATCTAATTAAGAAATCTAGGGGCGCCTGGGTGGCTCAGTCGGTTAAGCATCCAATTTCGGCTCAGGTCATGATCTCATGGTTTGTGAGTTCAAGCCCCGCATCGGGCTCTGTGCTGACAGCTCAGATTCTGCGTCTCCCTCTCTCTCTGCCCCTATCTGCTCACGCTGTCTCTCTCTCTCTCTCTCAAAAGTAAATAAACATAAAAAAAAAAAAAAAGAAATCTAATTTGCAGTTAAAAACCTTCACACAGAGAAACCCCTAGGCACAAATGCCTTCACTAGAGAATCCTACGAAGTGCTTACGGAATTCTACACATTCTATTCCAAAAAAATATCAACAGAAACACTTTCTAACTTATTTTATGAGACCAGCATTATCCTAATACTCCAAACTAGACAAACACAGCACAAGATAAAAACAAAACGACAGACTGATAATATCCTCATGAATACAGATGTAAAACTCAACAAATTAGCAAACAAATCCAACATTATAGAAGAGTAACACATCACAATCAAGTGATGTTTACCCTAAGAATGAATGGCTGGTTCAATACTTGAAAATCAATCAGTGTAATCTATTACATTAACAGATTAAAGAAGAAAAACTCCTATGATCATATCAACTGATACAGAAAAAGCATTTGACAAAACTCAATATCCATTCCTGAAAAAACTCTCAGCAAATTAGGAATAGAGGGGAACCAAGCTTTATAAAGAACACCTACAAAAACCAACAACTACCATCACACTTAATGGTGAAAGACTAAATGCTTTTTCCCTAAGAACAGGAAGAAAGCATGAATATCTACTCTCACCACTCTCATTCAATATCCTACTGGAAGCCTGTAAAATCTATAATAAGGGTGGAAGAGAGAAATAAAAAGCATATACATTAGAAAGGAAAAAATTAAGCTGTCACTATTCATAGATGACATAATTGTCTATATAAAAGTCCCCATAATCTATAAAAAGGTTTCCAGAACTATTAAGTGAGTTTAACAAGGTTGTAGAATACAAATTCGACATAAAAAATTCATATTTCTATATCCTAAAAATGAATTAGAACTTGAAATCCAAACTAGAAACATTTATAATAGCTCAAAAAAATACTTAAGGATAAATCTAACAATACATGTGCAAACCTATATACTGAAAACAATAAAATGCTGATGAAAGAAATCAAATGCAACCTAAACAGATGAAGACATACATCATGTTCATTGATTGGAATATACGATACAGTTAAGGTATCAACTCTCAAATTATCTACAGATTTAATGCAGTTCTAATCAAAATGCAAGGAAGAGTTTTTGCAGGATATAGACAAACTGATTCTGAAATTGATATAGAAAGACCAAAGGATTAGAATAGCCAAAACAATTTTGAAAAAGAAGAAAGCTAGAAAGCTCGTATCACACAATTACTATAAAGCTACACTAATTGAGATACTTGGTATAAGCAGAGGGGCAGACACATAAATCAGTGGAACAGAAGAGTCTAGAAAAAGACCCACACAAATATAGCCAATTGACTTTTGACAAGGGTGCAAAACCAGTTCAACAGAGAAAGGATAGTCTTTGCAACAGCCAGAACAACAGAACATCTATCTGTAAAAATTAAATAAAAATGAACCTTGATCTAAATCTCATACCTTTTACAAAAATTACCTCACATGGATCACAGAGCTAAATAAAAAAATGGGAAACTATAAAACTTTTAAAAGAATGCAGAGAAGAACACTTTTGTGCCATATATAAGAATTCTTATATTGACATCAAAAACATGATCCATAAAAGAAATAGACAAATTAGACTTAAAGTTGAAAACTTTAAGCTCTATAAAAGACACTATTAAGAGAAAAAAAAGAGCTACAAACTAGGAGAAAATATATCCAAGTAATTTATCTGATAAAAGACCTTATATCCAGGATAAAAGTATTTTTTTTAACTCTCAAAACACAGTTAAGAGAATAATCCAAATTTTTTAAATGCACAAAAGATCTGAACAGACACTTCACCAAAGAAACCAAGTGCAGATGAGGGCATGGAGCAAATGAACTTTCATACTTGGCTGGTGGAATTCAAAATGACATAACCACTCTTAAAAAATGATTTCACAGTTTCTTATAAAGGTAAACATACACTTGCTGTATTACCTAGCAATCTCACTCTTAGAGATATCTTTGAGAAATATGAATCTGGGTTCACACAAAAACCTATACATGAATGTTTAGCAGCACTGTTCACAATTGCCTGGAACTGGACACATCTCAAATCAAACACCAGTCATCAAATGAGTGGATTAAGAAACTGTTTCATAACCCACAGTAGGATACTACTAAGCAATAAAAAAGAACAAACTATTGATAAACACAATATGGACAAATCTCCAAAGCATCATGTGAAGTGGAAAAAGCCAGTCCCAAAGTGTATGTACTGTAGTAGGATTCCATTTACATGACATTCTAGAAAAGGCAAAACCCTAGGTATGGGGAACCGATCAGTGGCTGGTAAGGATTATGGGTTAAGGAGAGTGCCAGTACAACGGGACAGTACTGGGGGGACTTTCTGAGGTGATGGGACAGTTCCGTAGGCTGAATGTGGAGGTGGTTACATACATGAATCCAGATGTGTGAAAACTCACAGAACTGTACACCAAACTTTTCAACTGTACTGCTTATAAACTTTAAAAATAACAATAGAAGAAGAAATAACTAAAGCTGTTCAAAGGAAAAAATTGTATTTGCCGTACATGAGCAAGAACCTCAAAAGCTTTCCAAATAGTTTTTGTATGTTTGTTTATTTATTTATTTTGAGAGAGAGAGAGCATGCAAGCAAGGGAGAGGCAGAGAGAGAGAGAGAGAGAGAGAGAGAATCCCAAGCAGGCTCCACACTGTCAGTGAGGAGCCCGATACAGGGCTCAAACCCACAAACCATGAGATCATGACCTGAGCTGAAATCAAGAGTTGGATGCTTAACTGACTGAGCCACCCAGGTGCCCCAATATTAGTTCTATGGGACTTATTCTTGTGAAGAAAACAGGACCTTATTTGGTGACAGGACCCTAATAGGAATACATTTCCAGATAGGAAAAAGAAGCCTGTTCATCCCAGGAGCAGAGTGTATTAGCCCAAAGTCACAACTAGATCACAGGGGTTCTGGTGCCTAAATTTTATACATAAAAACATCAGATGCCCTCTTGCCCAAAATTTAGACTAGTGCCCATACTCTGAACTCTACAGATCCACAGTGGGGTTTTATAATACCACCAAAAGTCAGCAGTCAATGCCCACAACTAGAGTTCTTACTAGATTCTGTGGGTAAACCATGGAAGAGGGGGGAAAAAAAAAAGGCCTTGACAAGTCAACACCTATAAACAGAAGCAATACCTAAAAGGAGTTGATGGGTCTATAATCCTGGCTAGAAAAGTGTCACTGCTTTCTGGCGAGGATTTTTTCCCTTGAGATTTTGCAACGGATTGCACTGAGCGATAAAATGATAAATGTATTGCTCTTAAGAAACAAACACCCTATCTCTGAGCACTATCCTGAGCAAAGCTGGGCTCCAGAGCAGAGCCCATGCAGGCAGAGAAGTCACACTCCCCACAGAACGGCCAGGCCTCACCACTGGAAAGCCACAAGGCAGCCGCTAAGGAGTGGGAGGTGAAAGTCATGGCAGCTCCCACAGCCCACAGGGGACAGTACAAACCAAAGACTTACTCGTGGTCAGCAACAGAACCTAGCAGCCCCCAAGGGTCAGGCTGGATGTAGTCTAATTAAAATTAAAGATGGAAAACACTCAGATCTAATTAATAACATATCTTCGATATCCATTCATAACACAAGATGTACTTATTTTCTTTGACTATAAAACTTTCTAGCAATTTCTAACGCCAAGAGTCTATATTAAGATCCCAAAATGAAAGAAGTCTTACACATCTGCACTTACGGCTGAACTTTTCTTATGAGTCAGGCAAAAAAGAAAGCTTATAAGGTAAGTGAAATACTCATATGGTTGTTCTACTTTGCTTCCTACTACACTTAATCACTCATTTTGTGCCTTTCTTGGGTCTTACATACCCCTCTGCTCCCTTTGCTAGGGATATGGAAGAACTATTACAAAAGAAGGAAAGTAAAATAAAAATCCACAAATCTACCAAAACACTACTTGCTCTAGAGCATCTAGATTAATAAAACAGGTTGCCAGCATTCAGTGAAGAGGTCTTTATAGCCTTTCCTCATCCTGGACTGGCTTTTGTTTAACTGTTCTTAATCACTTGCTTTGAGTGGTCAAACTAGGAAACAGGTACTAACACTGTCATTGCACAGAGAACCTCCTAATGGGATTACTTATTGTAAGGATGCTTTGCATGCTAAAGAGAGGGCTAGATTTACTAATATCGTGTACATGAACTCTGCCTGCTCTATTGGTTCCACACAAACCATGGGGACTTCTGCCAACTGTCTGAGTGCAAACTGTGGCAAACGCTAATGGAATTTGCAAGAACTCAGTAATTTTAGTGGTGAGAAGGAAAAAATATTAACAAATTAAATGAAATATTTTATTGTATTAAATTGCTTTTCTTTTACGTGTATGCTGTTATTTTCCATGCACATGTTCTGATGTTCCAATCACCCTTTGTTTTTTTCTTATTCAAAGATCTTTGCTGAATACCAAAGGCTAGAACGGAACCTAAGCTCCCTGAGCACACTCTTTGCTCTGAACTACCACTGTACACTGAAGTTGCAAGGTAGGGCCCACTGGCCACTGTCTGGTACCCCAGATACACCAAAGACGTTTATGCAAGTCAAGTCTGACATTTTGTATCCACAGCCCAAGATTCAATACCCGAAATAAAAAGAAACACCACCAGCTGATAAAGTCTCTCTCCCTCTGCTCTCACCTATTAGAATCCTTTGAGTTGCTCCCTTTAATTAAGCCTGCAATTTCAAATGGTTTTCATGAAGCACATAGAACATAAGCAAATGATCAAAGAAAGAAAGCCACTGAGTTTCAGTAAGTATAAAACAGCCATCCACCAGGTCTATGAAAAGGTGCATAATTCTTATTCCTTTATATGCAAAACTAAAGGCTAGTTGAGAATATCAAGGAAAAAGACCTCATGTTAAATTCTGTCTATAAGTGGACAGAATTTAAAACTCCAAAATAAGAAAAGGACAGAGATCTACAAAGGTCAAGTAATCTTTATTGGTGAGAGAGCATAGAGAATAAAGAAGTGGGAACACTTAGGTTTCTCTTAAAGAAAACTTTAAAATCTCAAGGTGGGAAGGAGGAGGGGAGGAGGAAAGCATGCAAAGCTCTCTAGGGAGAAAGGATTAAAAAGTAGAAATAGGACACTTAGGGGCATCTGGGTGGCTCAATTGGTTAAGCATCCAACTTCAGTTCAGGTCATCATCTCACAGCTCGGGAGTTAGAGCCCTATGTTGGGCTCTGTGCTGACAGCTCAGAGCCTGGAGCCTGCTTTGGATTCTGGGTCTCCCCCTCTCTCTGCCCCTAATACACTGACATTCTGTCTCTTTCTCTCTCAAAAAATAAATAAATATTAAAAAAAAAAAAAAGAAAGAAATAGGGAAACCTGGCTGGTTCAGGCAGAAGAGAATCCAACTCTCAGGGTCAAGAGTTCAAGCCCCACATTAGGTGTAGAGATTACTAAAAAAAAAATAAAATAAATAAATAAACTTAAAAAAATTAGAAATAAAGATAGCTTGCTAACCAACACGCTCTGGACTAGACTGCCAACATGTATTATAGAACATAACTCCCTAAATGTTCTAAATAGAAGACTTTCTATGTCTCTAAACTTTAAAACGGCAAAAAAAAAATCTTGAACTCCTTCTCTTCCCTCTTCCCCATGTAGTCTTTCATCAAGTCCTACGAAGTCTTCCTATAAGCTACTTCTTACATTAGGAAAATGTTAGTTAAACACATGTGACACACATATATAACATTCTATTTCTTTTCCTTCCTATCTTTCTCACTACAATCCTAGTCCCAGCCCTCGTCGCCATGCATCTAAAGCTAAACCAAATAGCCAATTAACTGGATGTCCATTCCTTGTTCTATTCTGTCCTATTACACATTGCTGCCCAATCCTCCTAACACATTACAGTACAGCTTTGATTATGTGTCATTCTGTGCTCCCTCAAAAATCTTCTTTGTTCTTCACTGTTCTCTAAGATAAATGCAACTTCAAAAAATCATTAATGTTTGCCTACCTCTACCCTATCTTTTGTAGCTTCTCTGCCAGTTGGGGGGCAGGAGTTCCTACCCTAGCCCAATTGATTTGTTCACTGCACTCCCAAAATACTCTGCATTCTCACCTTCTTCCTTTGACTCACACTGTCTTACCCAACCATTCCATAAAGCCCTGCTCAAATCATACTTCTTCTATCACCCTGTCTCTCATTATGCCAGCTTAAAGCTCTCTGTTTCCAAAACAAAACAAAACAAAAACCACACACTCAACTTACTTATATTCCATATCATTTTTGTGGAAATTAAGCCTTTTACAGTTGTTATCATGAACCATTATGAAAACTTCTTATTTAACATCTTGTGTTTATAATTTGTTTCACCAAATAAATACATTCCTATAACATAAGGTCTATATTTTCTGTATCTTTCAACACTTGTCACAATGCCTCACCCTTAGTCACTACTCATGAAAAATCTGTTGATTGGTGTGGTCAGGGTAGGTGATCTACAGTTCCCCATAGAAAGCAACAGACCAATAATTCTCAAGGCCATGTCTTCCTCTATACTTTTTTCATATGTAATTCTCAACCCTAAAAAGCAATGTAGTTGGTAGGAAAAGGCCACTTTGGCCCAAACTAACTTTTTACTTCAAATAAGCCAAGAAATGTCACTAAGAAAAATAAAACATAAGAGATTATCCATATCATAAGGAAAAGAAGGAAAAATTGATCTCAGACAATTTAAAATGAGAGTTCAAATCCCTAAATAAGTACAGGGGAAACTGGTAATACTTATTGCCTTTATGGTGTACATACTAATGATTGGGAGACAGTTAGAAAAAGACTTAAATTAACTTTGAACCTTCTGATTTTTGAACACTGTGCCTCTATTAGCTACTCAAATGTAAAATATATATTTCACAAAACAGAATGGAAGAGAGAACTTCAACAGTGCCTTTTGAGAAAAAGTTTTGCTATTAAATGACTTAGAATCCTTTTTTAAAACAGGGAAGTAAAATAGCATTTAAGAATGTTACTGGGGCGCCTGGGTGGCTTAGTCGGTTAAGCGTCCGACTTTCGCTTAGGTCATGATCTCGCGGTTCGTGGGTTCGGGCCCCGCATCAGGCTCTGTGCTGACTGCCAGCTCAGAGCCTGGAGCCTGTTTCAGTCTGTGACTCCCTCTCTCTCTGACCCTCCCCTGCTCACACTGTCTCTCTCTCTCCTAGAAATAAATAAAACATTAAAAAAAAATTAAAAAAAAAAAGAATGTTACTAAATCTTTTGCTCTAAAGAAAACATTCTTCAGCTTTTCCAATGTAAGGATCAGACAGAGAAAGCAATTTGCAGCAAGGTTTTAGCAGAGGGATAAAACAACATTTAAAAACAAAACACCTTCCTAAGGCTCCAAGCCCCATCCAGAAGATCAGGATCAGTCTAGTTCAGTAGTACAACAGAGATGTTTCCTAAAGAGTCTGCAGAGGGGAGATACCTTCTCCTAAACAATGAGCCATTTCCCAAGTTCACATCCAAACTCCCTCGTCCCTTTCATAGCAATCATACCCACACTTTCTCGAACTCTGCTCTGATGATTCCTCACACTCCCAATGCTTTTCTCCCTATCACAATATAAATTTTTAAAAATGCCCATTATCTCCAAGGGATCTTTCCTAGAAATAACACATTCTGCCTCTTTAGTCTTCACCAAAATCTTAGGAAATCCAATCAAGGATTCTGCAGCAAATGGGATTTCTGAGTGTTATGACTCCTGAGAAAGCTCTCCTCGTCTCATTTGCAACCTGCTCAATTTTTCTCCACAATTTAATAATAATACATCAATTTGTTTTCATTTGAAAGCATTATATTCAGCTTCTTGCTAAGACAAAAAGACAATGGTGAATGTGAAGCAAAAGCTTGTTACATTATCCTTAATTGAAGAAGAGTTCCTCCTGAAACAAGAAACTAACCATGTAATAAATTAGGTCCTATTTATTTACAGGACTGTTGCTCAGTAAAATGAAGGAAAAATGGTATTTCACATTTTCTTCCAGTGAACACTAGCTTTTGGAGTTTCAGCCTTCAAAAAGCTGAACTCTTAAAATAACAGAATAAGAACAGATGAAAAATGAACTGCCTTTTCATTGATAAAGTAGCTGTGATCTCTTTCTTTATCAATCACTATCTAAAAATTTAACACATTTTAATTTTGACGTTTTTTTCCTTCCCAAGTTCATTCTAGTGGAAATGCTAATGATCGGTAAAATACCCAAAATGTAGGAAAGGGGAGGGAAATAAATGACATGTATAATTCACAACCTAGATAATCAATCCCTGGACAAATAAACATTCACTTACATTTCTCTAATATTCTTACTCCCCAGGAACTCAAAAGATTTTGCAGCATAAAAACAGCACTAATCAACCAAACATGAAAAGTGCCCATTAATATGTCTTTTGGGGGATTTCAGCGCTTTCCATTCCAGATGCGGGAAGGCCTCTGAACATGAGAGGCCTCTCCCTACAAGCAACAGTGAAATCCAAGTGCTTCAGACCCCTCCAGCTAACATTTCAGTTACCCTAACCCAAATGACTCCTTTCAGGATCAAGAGACCTTGAGTCCCAAACTGAGAGCACCTCTTACGCGACCACCTTTTATTTTGTTCCACTCTCCTCAATATGACACATCTCCATAGACCTAAGGGAAATCTTAACTATTCTCCACTTTCACCTTTGCTGTTCTAGCCCAAGAGCCTCCTAGAACTCTTTCTGCTCCACCTCGAATACCCTTCCCAGCATCAATCCCCAGTATACAATCCTACACCAATTTCAGCCTTGCACATAAGCAAAGAAGTCAGGCGGCAGAGGCCATAATTCCTCTACCATCCTGGTTATAACTTATGTTGGCAATGTTAAAGCACTGAGGAGTAGCCAAATGTGTGTATTTATGTGCAAGAGAAATGAAGAAAGATAAGCAGATACCAAGAGCTTTTTAAAATTACCTCAGATAGTTACAGAAACAAAACAAACATGTTGCTTTAATACCTCTTATTTTCATCCATATTCTATTTATTGATACTTCTTCTGTTCATTTTCCCCTCATTCTTCCTCCTTCCAAAATGCTCTCCATCAAAAGTACTTTTGCCCTCCCTCTGCCTATCCCAGAATCTTTCATTATTCCCACTCACTGAGATATGTTTAGCTACCTAGGAAAATGATAATTTCTTAAAATAAAACCAAAATTATTCACTTTACTCGGTTATATGAACATCAGACTATAACACCACTTAATGGAAAAACATCTTTAAGCAACAGTCAGTCAACCAACCTGGGTACCCATCTGCACTCCATGACTTAATGGTCCTGGAGCCCTGGACAATACACTTAAGCTCTGGGATACTCAGTTTCCTCAGCTATAAAATGGGTAGAACAATATCTGCCTTACCTAACTCAAACAATCAACTGATAGAAGGATTTTAAGAGTTCTGATAAATAACAAAACAAAATATCATAATTACCAAAGTCAATCAATGGTCAGCTCTGAGACCTAACTATATGAGACCCATTCAAATGAGTCTGTGCAAACACAACGGGAAAACCCAGAATGGTGCTGAAGACAAAAGAAACTCTAAACTTGATAATCACTCATCATAATTAAAATATCCAGCTCAGGGAAAAATAAAGGGGAGCCTCAGTCTTTGGGCCCTTCAGATCCCAGGCTATAGCTAAAAAAGGTCCAGATGCCTGCCAGCTTGATGGTCAGTGCCAGGGCACTTCTTTTGGGTAAAGAGTCTATTCTAGAATGAGGAAAGAGTCACTTTGGTAAATGCATTCTCACTGTCGTGGTGGAGATCAGTGCTGCAGTTGTACAGTAAAACTTTTCTCCTTTTACACTAACAATGTCCATCCAAATCAGGGTATCTGCGGATTCTGTCCTCCATTCCAGACTGAAGACAAAGCAACTGTCTGCTTTTGAGACTACTGAAATTTAATACAGTATGTATATACTATATCAAATACACATATAAATACGCACTAAGCTGCTAAATCCCTAGAGGGAAAGGAGCAAATACATATTGAGCTCTATGTGTCAGAAACCACAAGGTAACAGAGATTTCATTTAATCCCCACAAACACCCTGCAAGGTAGGTATTACTATTCCTATTTTTATAGATGAGAACACTGAAGCTCAAATAGATTAAATAACTTGCCCAAAGTCACAAAGCTAATAAGTAGCGGAGTCAGAACTTGAACTTCGTTTTGCCTAACTCCAGAGCCCCATACTGCTTCTTTTTTTTCTCAGTGGTGTTAACTATGGCAACCTTCTTGTGTCTTCATTTCACCTTAATTCCTGAGATGGTACTTAACTGTGTGTCCTGCTTATGTCTTTATAACTTCACAAAGAAACAGAGAAAATTTTCCCAGAAGGTTTCTTCTTTGCCTTTTCTTTTCCTGCATTTACTTCCTATTCCTGTACAAACTATTGCTTTTTAGGTTGAATTACCAGGCTAGATCTAACAGTGTCATACCACATTCAGCAATTAATGTACACCAAAAGCATGAAAGTTCTGTTTCCTTCAACATTTTAATAGCCATAGTTTTGGAGCATGGTATCATTTTCTAAGCTGGCTCTTGTCACTTAAAGATGTTAGTGCCTAGTACAATACCTCACACACAGTACGTGCAGAGAGAGAATATCTGTTGATTCACTGATTAAGAAAAGATTTCTTTGGGGCGCCTGGGTGGCTCAGTCAGCAGAGCATCTGACTCTTGATCTCAGGGTCGTGAGTTCAAGCCTCACATCCTCACACTGGGTATGGAGCCAAGAAAGAAAGGAAGGAAGGAAGGAAGGAAGGAAGGAAGGAAGGAAGGAAGGAAGGAAGAGAAAGAAAGAAAGAAAGAAGAAAAAAGAAAGATTTCTTTACTCCTCTAGTTATCCTGCTATATTTAAATCAAGAGATTTTACAGAAGTCCAATGCCAGGAATGAATCCTTTCGCGTTAAAGACAGTTTTTTTCTGGAAAATTTAAAAATGATTCAGAAAAAAGGTAAATTAATAACAATCTAGTGTTTAAATCCCTAAATGACTTAGTAGTGGACTATGAACTTAAGACTTTAAAAGGTTTGGTTTAAAAATTCTGTTATTCTGGATAATTTTTCCAAGAGCTTCTTGCCCTCTCTATAGAAAACAAAAGACTGAAAATATACAAAACACAGATAACTGTTTTTGCTTAGGACAGTTAAGACTAAGGATGACTTTTTTCCTGTTTTTTTTTCCTTATATATATTACATTTTTTTCTGCAAGAAGTATGTGTTATTTTCATAATTATGGAAACTGATCTCACTCTGGATAACCTTTGCATTTTTATCACTTTCTATACAGTGCAGGGTTACTTTCTTTCTCAGATATAATCGATAGGAATTAAGTATTCATTAATTCGTGCCTGTGCCTCCAGAACTTGTTACATAACATCAGAATGTTAAAGATAATTATTTTTCTCTCCATTCATGGAATGTTTTTCTTGCTTTAGGTGGATATGTCTCTATCTTTGAATGCTTTTTAAGCAGATGCAGACTTCTTGTATAATCTTTTCTTGGTAATGAACACAAGAATGCTATTTGGCTTTATGTAGCCCCGATTTATAGGTCTTTTAACTTTATATGTGTTATCTTTTCAGTGACATTAAAGTACTTCAATTATAGGAGGACCTAAACGGAATGAGCTATTTATGTAGTAGGAAGTTTCCTTCCAACGGAAGTATTCAAAGCAAAGATCTCCCATAAGGGGATTCCTGTGCTGGGAGGTTATATGAGCTGAATTTATGACCATTTTCCCTTTCTAGGACTTTAAAATAAATTTTTTGACAAGTCTACTTTAGTGATACAATGCACTGCACACTGGCCTCTGCCGTGTCAACTCCTTTTCTTAGCTCACTGTTCAAATCAACCCAGAGAATATTCCCTTCTGATCCAGCTTAACTTAGCAAGCTATCTGATTATTTCTTGTGGAGACCAAATCCCCATAATTATTAACAGATCCTTGCTATGTGAAATTATTGAAATGTGCTGAAATAATGCAGTCAGCAAAATGTCACTGTATGTCTTACATATGAATCTGTTGCAGCCTGTAAAACACTGTCTCCATGAGGGACAGCCAAAATGAAGAGTTATGTGGGAGTAATAAAATATGATAACTAGGCCTGCAACCTCAAGAATAAACCCAGCTGCGCATGCACACACACATCTACAAGAAAGCCTGCTGATCACAAAAGCAAAGAAAAACCCAAATCATGTCTGGGCGTGTGCGCACTTCCCGGCAGGGCTGGTCAGGGAACTGTCCTTTCAGCACCACAGCATGAAACCCTGGTGCAAGCCTAAACACGGGCATCCCAAGCTAGGCTGAGAGAGAAAAATTCGTTATCTCTCCTACAAAGAAAGCAACAAGCACAGTGTGGGTGTTTGTTTTTAAGTATGCAATATTCTACTTCATAATCCTTTATTACTTTAAAATGAAATCCTTGAATTACGTTGATAAAAGTTGACAGTACCACAAATGAAAACCGAAGGTATATTAAGTCTGCTGCCTCTCAAACTGAACCCAAGTAACCAGTAATTGGCCTGCACTATCAAGAACTGCTCTGCAAAATCCACGGCCAGCCCTACTAAGAAGCACAACACGTTTACACATACCCTAAATCAGACGTTGAGAACATAGAACATGCTCAGAGTCCTCCCCAGGGAGAGACTCAATTTCTAGGACAGATGATGCTTGCTGAATACCAAACCATCACTACCACCCCCCTCCCAAGCAATCAAATTCTCTTTCAGGGAGAACTGAAGGCCTTATGGGTCATGAGTTCCAAAGAAAAAATGCTGCAGTATTTCAAGAACCAGGTTACAGGCAACGTGCTACAAAGCGTTCAGCAGTTTAAGTCTGATTCCCCTGAGATTCGTACCAGAATGGTACCGGATGTTAACGTTATCCAGCCATTTGCATTACACATCAAAAAAAATTTTTTTTTGAGGAAAGAAAAAAAAGTCCCCCATCCCTATTATCTTCTAATGCACGTGGAGAAAAGAGAAGTACAGAGAGACTGTGAAACAGTGAAAGCGTACCACACCCGAAATCTCCCTTGTAAAGCTAAAACATCCCTCAGCCCTAACACACTGATACCTCTTTAAAGGCTCTCCAGGTTCAAACTTGAGAAAATGTTATAAAAAGCACTATCCCCATTTGCTCCTAAAGCCCTCAATCACATTTCCTGCTTCCATTCCTGCTTCTCTGGTCCCCACTGGGCATTAAAAAGAATTTTCCTTGTATGGTAGAGCTTGCTCCATGCTAATTATTTCTTCCTCTCCCTGAGTTAGCCAGATGCAATGCCAAGTTTCTCCCCCCTCCCCAAACAGGTGACATCCTTTTATGAGGAGTATTGAGGCCGAGAATCTTGGAATCTCCCCATATAAAATGTATACCCCCCCCTCCCCCGTGTTTCAAAAACTGCAGTGTAAGTGAGGAAGAGGGCACAGGGTGGAGTAGTTGGAAGGAATGCATGGCTTGAAGAATCCTATTTGTCAGACTGGAAAATGATTCCCACTGCACCCCACCTCTAAGCTGGGAACCTCTGAAGGGGTCTGAAAGCCCTGTCTAACCCCGGAAAGTTAACTGCCAAGTCTCCACCGGTGGTTGCTGCAGGCACGGAGGGGATGGAGCTGAGCTCTGAGGAAAAATGCAGAGGCTTTGCGGCCCCCCAAGTACCAAGGGAGAACTAGAGAGGAGGGGGTCTGTGGAGCTGGGCAGTCCTGTAAGCCAAACCTTAAGAAACCCAGGGTGCTGCTGCTTGTGGTAAGGTGGGGGAGGGAAGAGAGGAACAGGCTCTGCATCGGGTGGCGTAGGGATGGGGGTGGGGGAAGGGGGATATTCTGAAAGTGATGTACTCCCTAATGCTGGAATCCTAGCCTGCCGAGGAAGGTCCCGGGGGCCCCCCAACACAGCCCCAGAGCACCCTGTCAGGAGGGGGACGGACGCATCCGAGTAAAGGGCAGAGGGAGTCCTGGCTGCCCTAAGAACCCAGGAGCTCCTGGCTTCTGCAGTTGGTAATGATCTGGAGCCGGTTGGGGGAGAAGGATGCAGTAAGACATGGGGGAGGGGGCAGAGCTGAGGGGCTGCTGTTGGAAGATCCCGACAGCGCTGCCCTTCCCAGTGCAACCCGACGAGGGGCCCTGACTCTGTCCCGGCCCTTGGAGATGGGGGGAGGGAGGGCTGCAACCACGGAAGGGGTGCCGAGGCCAGGCCAGTGTCCCCCAACGCAGCCAAGAGACGAGAAGAGCGAGGGTGTATGGGGGTGGTGGCCGGTGATCCTTAACTCTCCTCAGGGACCCCCGGTAAACACGGTAGAAGGAAGCAAGACTTCCAAACACCTGTCCAAAACAGGGAGGGCAGAAACCCAGCTCCACGGCCCCTCGAGCCCCGCCGCGCACTCTGCGGCAAAGCCCCCGACTGGAGATGGGCGAGCCCCGCTCCGGGGTCCCAAGGCGAGAAGGGAAAGCCGGCAGGCAAGCAGCGGCGCCGGGACGGGGGCTCCGGGGCGGGGGCTCCGGGGCGACTTACGGCAGCGGCGGCGAGGGAGGCAGCGGCGGCCCTAGCGCGGGGCCCGGGAGGCGCGGCCGGACTGCAGAGGTGCCGAGGCTGCGGCGGGCGGGACTGCGGTGGGCGCCATCTTGGAGCGCTCCCCGCGCCCGCCCCCCGCGCCGCCCGAGTCCTTGCATAATTGATGACTCGCGCCCGCCGCGCGCTGCCGCGCGCGCCCCCGCCGCCGGGCCCCCCGCCCGCCCGCTCCGCCCCGCCCCCGCGCCGACCCCCGCCGCGCGCCCCCCGCCCGTCCGGGGCCCGCCCGCGCGCGCCGCCCGCGCCCTCCCGCTCGCCCGCGCCCGGCGGCCCACCTACCCCTGCAGGACGCGCCCGCTCGCCCGCAGCGCGCCGCGCCGCCCGCCCGCCCGCGTGCTCGCTGGCTCTCAGGCCGGAGTCCCCGAGCCGCCCGGACCGGATCCGGGGCGAGGGAGCAGGGCGCCGGCAGGGGGCGCCGCGCCGGAGCGCCTCGCGAGCGTCCCCGGTCCCGCCTCCCCGTCGCCCCCGCGGAGCCGCGCGGGAGGGGCACCCGGCTGAGCTCCGGGACTCGGCAGCGGGACGGCGGCGGGCAGCCTGCCAGCACCTGGACGCTGAAACCCAAGGTGTTACGTGGACTCGAGTGCCCCGTGACCCTGGTCAATGCCAAGTCTCACCTGTCTCCTGATCGGCAGCTGCAAAGGAAATGCCCACCAATATCACAGCGCTCTGTTATTGGGAGTTCTGACATCTATAAGCACAAAGAACTCCATCTATGTGATCTTTGGCCGACTGGGGGAAAAAACCCCCACCAAAACGCAAAAGTCTCTAAACACCACTTGGAGCCTTGTGATTCAGTGGACAGGGTCCTGGTGTGAGGAGTAGGGACCCATCGCTACTAACCGACAGCCCCCAGGGCTGAAGGTGTGTAAAGGTCACCTTAATCTTTTCGAACCTCATGTTTGCATGTAAAAGTAGGCGCGAACATTTGAACTGCTTACTCCACACTCTCTGACGGGGATGTAGACAATGTGAGAACTCTTCGCACTTTCTACATGTCTTTCTACCAGAAGTTCATGGTTAGGAGTGAGAGAGTATGGTCAGGCTGCCACTTACTAACAGGGTAACCTGAACTACCTCTCTAAACCCCAATAAAAGGCGTACAAAGCCTCCTCTGTAACAGGCAGCAATCCTAGTACCAACCTGGTCGGTTTGTGGTGAGGATTGCATTTCGCACATTTACAGCACAACGTGGCACACTATATGCTTATCACTTAGTGTGCCCACTACATACATTTTTAAGTAGCTTTAATGAGGTATGTTTGACCTGCGATAAGCTATGCACGTTTAAGGTGCACAATTCTGACATATACATGCAACAAACACATGTATATTGATACATACCCATGACCTCCAAAAGTTTCCTGCTGCTTCTTTGTAGCGGTCCGTGTATCACTCTCCCACACTGGTCCCTCTCCAGGCAACCACTAATCTTCTTTCTATTACTGTACATTAGTTTGCATTTTTCAGAATTTTAAATAAATGGAATCATACAGTATGTACTCTTTTTTTGGTATGGCTTCTTCCACTCCCATAACTGTTTTTGACTATTCAGTTGTCTATAAACAGTTTATCCCTTTTTATTGCTGAGTAGGGTTCATTATAGGAATATATCACAGTGTCTATCCCGTCACTTGTTGATGACATTTAGGTTATTTCCAGAGTTGCCTATTAAAAATAAAACTGATAGGAGTGTTTGTGTGCCAGCCTTTGTATGCATATGCTTGTATTTCTCTTGGGTATAAATATCTAGGAATAGAATGACTAAGTCCAATTGTAGGTGTATACTTAACATATTAAGAAAGGGCCAACCTGCTTTCCAAAGTAATTGTGCAATTTTATATTCCTACTAGCAGCTTATGAGACTTTCAGTTATTCCCCATCCTTGGCAACATCACCTATGACCAGTGTTTTTTATTTTAGCCATTCTAACAGGGAAGTAATGGTATCTCACTGTGGTTTTGATTGGCGTTTTCCCTGATGACTAAGATATTGAGCATCTTTTCGTGGGCTTATTTGTTATCAGTAAATCCTCTTGGGTGAAGTGTATGCTCAAGTCCTTTGACTCTTTTTAAAGTTGGGCTGTTTGTTTTCTTATTATTGAGTTTGAGAGTTTTGAGAATATTTATATATTCTGAATAGAAGTCTTTTATCAGATATGTCATTTGTAAATATTGTCTCCCAGTCTGGGCATATTTTTTTATTCTCTTAATGATATCTTTGAAAGAGCAGAAATTCTTAATTTTTATGAAGTCTGATTTGGCATCTTCTCTTTGTCTATGGATGATGTTTTTGTAGTCATACCGGAGGTTTTTTTTTTTTTTTAACATGGATATCTAGTTTTTCTCGCGTTATCTGATTACCCTTGCACTCTTGTTAAAAATAAGTCATTCAGGGGGCGCCTGGGTGGCTTAGTTGGTTAAACGTCCGACTTTCGCTTAGGTCATGATCTCGCGGTTCGTGGTTTCGAGCCCCGCGTCGGGCTCTGTGCTGACTGCCAGCTCAGAGCCTGGAGCCTGTTTCAGTCTGTGACTCCCTCTCTCTCTGACCTTCCCCTGCTCATGCTGTCTCTCTCTCTCTCTCTCTCTCTCTCTCCTAGAAATAAATAAAACATTAAAAAAAAATAAGTCATTCAGGTATGTTGAGGGTCTATTTCTGGACTCTATTCTGTTTTGTTGATCTATCTGTCTGTCTCGACACAAATACCACATTGTCTTGATTACTTTGACTTTATAATAAATCTTGAAATCAGATAGTATTAAGCCCTCTGATTTTGCTCTTCTTTTTTTCATATTGATTTTGCCTTTTCAGGTCTTTTGCATATCCATATGAATTTAAGAATTAGCTTATCCAATTTGGCAAAAAAGCAACCCTGGGGTTTTGATCAAGATTGCATTTAGTCTATTGATCAATTTGGGGAGAACTGACATCGTAACAATAATACACACTATATGACTTCAGTTATTTCAGCTCTCTTTAATTTCAACAGTGTTTTGTAGGTTTCAGAATACAGGTTTCTTGCCCACCTTTCTGAGATTTACTCCTAAATATCCACACTTTTTATGCTATTGAATAGTATTTTTTATTTTCAACTTCTGATTGTTCCTTAGTAGTATATAGAAGTACAATTAATTTTTGTATATTAACCTTAGGTGGTGCAACTTTCCTAAATTCACTTATTAACTCTCATAGATGTTTTTGTAGATTCCACAAGATTTTCTACAAAGCCAATCATGTCATCTGCAAAGAAACTCAATTTTGTTTCTTCCTTTCCAATATTAATGTCTTTTCTTCCTTTTTCCTGCCTTGTTACACTGGCTAGGACCTCTAGTACAGTGTTGAATGGAAGTGGTAAGAGCAAACGTCTTTGCTTTTTCCTCATTTTAGGGGGAAAACATTCAATCTTTCATCATTAGATATGATGTCAGCTGTAGATTTTTCCTAGATGCCATTTATCATGTTGCGGAAGGTCTTGTCTGTTCTTACTCTCCTGAGAGTTTTTATCAGAATGTGTATTGAACTTTGCAATCCTTTCTTTGCACGTGGCTTTTCTTTTTATATAGTAATATGGTAAAATTACACCCATTGATTTTCACATGTCAAACCAACCTGGAATAATGTATTGATTATGGAGAATTATACTTTTTATATATTGTTGGACTTGACTTACTAACACTTCGTGAAAAATTACTGCATCCATGCTCGTTAAGTGTATTGGTCTATGGTTTTCTTGTAATTCCTTGTCTAGTTCTGGCATCAGAGTAATTCTGACCTCATAGAAAGGGTTAGGAAGTATTCTCTCTTCCTCAATTTTTCTGGAAGAGGTTGTGTAGAATTCATATGATTTCTTCCTTAAATGCTTGGCAGAATTGCTCAGTGAAATAATCTGGGCCTGGAGTTTTCTTTAGAGAAAGTTTTTATTTTTTTATTTACTTTTTATAAATTTTTATTTAATTTTTTAAAGTAAGCTCCATGCCCACTGTGGGACTTGAACTCATAACACCAAGATCAAGAGCCACATACTCTGCTGACTAAGTCAGTCAGGTGCCCCAAAGGGAGTTTTTAAACTACAAATTTAATTTCTTTAATAAATGTAGAGCTATTCAGATTTTTTTTCTTGAATGAATTTTGATAATTTACCTTTCAAGGAATTTCTATCTCATATAAATTGTTGAATATATGGCATAAGGTTGTTCATAATATTCCCATAGTATTATTTTGCTATCTACAGGATCTTTAATGATGCTAACTCTCCGATTCCTGAGATTGGTAATTTGTGTCTTCTCTCGCTCTCTTTCTCTCTCTCTCTCCCTCTTTTCCTGATAAGTCTGGCTGTAAATTTATTGGTCTTCTCAAAGAAGCACTTTTTGGTTTCATTGGTTTTCTCCTTACAATTTTTTAAAGTTAATTTATTTATTTTGAGAGACAGAGAGAGAGAAAGGGAGGGACAGAAAGAGAAGGAGGCAGAGAATCCCAAGCAGGCTCCATGCTGTCAACTAGGAGCCTGATGTGGGGCTTGAACTCATGAACCATAAGATTATGATCTGAGCCTAAATCAACAGTTGGACGTTTAACTGACTGAGCCACCCAGGTGCCCCTCTACTGATTTTTTGGTGTGTTCTGTTTCACTGCTTTCCATTCTGATCCTTATTATTTCCTTTACCCTGGTTACTTTAAATTTCATTTGCTCTTTTTCCCCTAGTTTCTCAAGTAGAAGCTGATGTCCTTCATTTGAGATCTTTTTCTCTTCTAAAATAGGCATTTATTGCTATAAATTCCTCTCTAAGCACTGCTTTAGCTGTATCCCACAAATTCTGATATGTTGGATTTTCATTATACTTCAGATAAGAAATTTTCTAATTTCCCCCTTTGATTTCTTCTTTGCCTCATGGATTATTTCTAGTGTATTGTTTAGTTTTCAATTATCTGTGAATTTCCCAGTTTTAGAGAGAGAGTGAAAGTGGGGGAGAGGAAGAGAGAGAATCTTAAGCAGGCTCCACACTGAGCATGGAGCCCAACATAGAGCTTGATCCCACAACCCTGGGATCGTGACCTGAGCCAAAATCAAGAGTTGGATGCTCCACTGATTGAGCCACCCAGGCGTTGCACATCTCTGATTTTCAGTTGAAGTGCTTAGACCATTTACAGTTTGTGTGAGCATGAATATGTTTGAGGTTAAATCTAATATGGTGCTGTTTCGGATTTGTTCCTTCTGTTCTTTGTTTCTTCTCATTTCTGCCTTATTTTGCTTCATTAGAATATATGTTATCATTCCATTTTATCTATATTGCTCACTTCTTAGCCATAATTCTTTGTTGTGTTATTTTGTCACTATATAAATTTAAGAATTTACTGGGGTGCCTGGGTGGCTCAGTCGGTTAAGCGTCCGGATTCAGCTCAGGTCATGATCTCGTGGTTTGTGGGTTCAAGCCCTGCGTCGGGTTCTGTGCTGACAGCTTAGAGCCTGGAGCCTGTCTTCCAGATTCTGTGTCTCCCTCTCTCTCTGTCCCTCTCCTGCTCACACTGTCTCTCTCTCTCTCTCAAAATTAAACAAAACATAAAAAAAAAAAAAGAATTTACTTTAACTTGGGTACTAAACTAAACTGTAAGTTCTCAGGCTACCTGAACTTTGTGTGCTTTGTATACAGCAGGTTGTCAATAATATTCACCTAAAGAATGAGCCTTAAAGAATAACCTTTTCTTTCTTTTCATCTTACATCAACAGACACTTGGTGATTGCCTGCTTAGCGTGCTCCGAGTAACTGAATCAGAAGTGTTTGTTTGTTTTTTGGTTTACTTAAGTAATCTCTACACCCAATGTGGGACTCAAACTCACAACCCCTAAATCAAGAGTCACACGCTCTTCTGACTGAGCCAGCCAGGCACCCCTAGAAGTTGGTTTTAATTGGGGCAGGCCTCATACATACTACATGAAGAGATGGAGCACTGATTTCCAATATGTTAACTAAATCGAGCTGAGAAAAGAAAGAGAAATTCACACATACAAAAAAATGATTAAAATTAGGGCGCTTGGGTGGCTCAGTCAGTTAAGCATCCGACTTTGGCTCAGGTCATGATCTCACGGTTTGTGAGTTCAAGCCCCGCATCGGGCTCTGTGCTGACAGCTCGAAGTCTGGAGCCTGCCTCAGATTATGTCTCCCTTTCTTTCTCTGTCTCTCCCCCGCTCACATTCTGTCTCTCTCCTTTTCAAAAATAAATAAACATTTAAAAAAATTTTTAATTATTAAAATTGGAATTACTAAAGCTTTATGTAGCATAATGTAGAAGAAAGCCAATGTGTAAATACATATGAAAAAGAAGTTTGAGGTCACCGATGTTTCAAAAATTCAATCCCATAACATAAAGAAACCTTTTTGTTGTAATAGATGCCTTTGTAAATAGTTTTTATTTTACATTTTCCAAACCTCTGGTTGTTACAGAGTCCTGTATCCTTTCTCCAATATTTTAACAAGTGTGGAAATTCAGCCTGTGGGATCACATGGGGATCAAGCAATAGAATCTGTTACTTTTAAGCTTTAGGTAGCTAATCTTACAAACTCTTCAAAATATGAGAATATTTGCTGACTCCATGAGAATCTTTGAAGTCATCAAAAATGTCAAGGATTTCCTTTAACAACTAAGCTCATATCAGGAAAGAGCTCAATATGCTGAGAAATGAGTTTCCATTTAGAAAGATGAAAGAGGGATTAGACTTACCCAGTGTTGCTCCAGAGGGCAAAACCAAGGGAATTCCTGGGAGACAGATGCCAACTCACAATGAGGAAGAATGTTCTCACAGAACTGATCGGCAACAACACAGACCGCCCCCGAGGAAAGGAGCTGAAGTGTTAGTTCAAGGAGATGCTGTAAGATCAGTTGTTCTGGACATGTTTAGGATCAAGGATTCCTTTGCACGCCTGATGAGAGCTATGGGTCGTTCTTCCCAGATAAGTCCTCAGACATGCGCACTTATATACATATACTCATGCACAATTTTACATTCGGTTGTGAAGCCCATCCTTGAACCCCAGGTTAAGAGTGTCTGGTGTACACAGATGTTTAAATTGTGAAGTGGGACTACACCCCTTCCCCTGTCAGAGTCTATCATCCTCTACTTCTATCCCCATCGCCACCAGCACCCTTGGAGTTCACCCAGGGTTTCCTGATGGAAACCCAGCAGAAGTACTTTGGGATGTTCTGTTCTACTCCTTTTTACCCTTTGACCCAATAATAATTTTCTTCCATCTTCTATCTCTCATTCCAGACATTACTGCTTCCTCTAAATTTACTGCTCCCTTCAATGGAAACAGGATTTAATTCCTTAGCTTGCTGTGATGCCAGCAGACTCCAGTCTGAAGATTTTATCTCTGAGATTACTCCTAATCTCCTCCCACAGTGGCAAGCCCTGCAGAAATATTGACAATGTGGAAGATATCACTCATTCTTCCTTTTCACTGCAGCCAGTGTGAAATCCTTGGCAATAGTGTGCCTCATGTGTTAGCCCGTGGACTTTTGGACTATCCTACTTTTGGCTTATCTTACTTTTGGCCTCTCCTATTTTTTACTATAGCTTTGCAAATAATTTACCAATGAGTTTGGTCAGACTCTATCTGCAGGAGCATACCTCATGCTTCAGGGTCAGCATCTGGACTCCACCGGTGGTATGGCTATGCATCCTATGCAGTAAGTCTGCTCTTTGAAGGGCATAGTTGAGAGTCAGTAGTCCTAGTGATCACCCATGTGGACTGTGGAGCCAGATGTCAGGGATTCAAATCCAAGCATCATCAAGTTATGTAACTACTATGTGTTGGTTTCTTTATCTGTTAAATGGAGATAATGATAGTTCCTATCCCACAGGGTTGTTATGACAAGATTATATTAGTGTACATCAATGCTTAGAATGGTACCTAGCACCTTCTAACCACTCTATAACTAGTAGTTTATTATCCGCATGCTCATTTCTAATGGACCCTAAGTCCTGGGAGCTCTTGCTCCCTAATGGCTTTGACTTTATATCCTCCTTCCCACTGACATTGGCCAAATCATTTCTTGCCATTACAACAGTGACAGGCGTATTGTTAGCAGAGTGTTAGTTTTGCTTCCCTCAGTGCAAACTGGTGCAACCACTGCAGAAAGCAATATGGAGGTTCCTCAAAAAGTTAAAAATAGAACCACCCTATGATCCAGTAATCACACTCCAAAAAATACAAAAACATATATTCAGAGGGAACACATGCATCCCTATGTTTATTGCAGCATTATTTACAGTAGCCAAATTATGGAGCAGCCCATGTCCACTGATAGATGAGTGGACAAAGAAGATGTGGTATGTATACACATACACAATGGAGTATTATTTAGCCATAAAAAGAATGAAATCTTACCATTTACAATGACATGGATGGAGCTGGAGAGTGTAATGCTAAGTGAAATAAGTTAGAGAAAGACAAATACCATATGATGTCACACATAAATGGACTTTAAGAAACAAGACAAATGGGCAAAGGAAAAAAAAGTGAAACAAACCAAGAAACAGGCTATTTTTTTAATGATTTTTATTGAGTTTTGAGGGAGAGACCATAAACAGAGAGGTGCAGAGAGAGAGAAAGGGGGACAGAGGATTCAAAATGGGCTCTACACTGACAGCAGCGAGTCCAATGTGGGCCTCAAAATCATGAATCACGAGATCGTGACCTGAGCTGAAGTTGGACGCTCAACCAACCGAGCCACCCACCCAGGCACTCCAAGAAACAGACTCTTAACCATAGAACAAACTAATGGTTACCAGAGGGTTGGGGGGTGGGGGGTGGGTGAAATAGGGGAAAAGGAGATTAAAAGTACACTTACCGTGATGAGCACTGAGTAATGTATAGAATTGTTGAATCACTATATTGTATGCCTGAAACTAATATAACACTGTATGTTAACTATTCTGGAATTAAAATTAAAAACTTAATTTTTGTTTTGTTTTGTTTTGTTTTGTTTTTTTATTTCTAGGAGAGAGATAGAGACAGCGTGAGTAGGGGAGGGTCAGAGAGAGAGGGAGTCACAGACTGAAACAGGCTCCAGGCTCTGAGCTGGCAGTCAGCACAGAGCCCGACGNAAACAGGCTCCAGGCTCTGAGCTGGCAGTCAGCACAGAGCCCGACGCGGGGCTCGAACCCACAAACCGCGAGATCATGACCCAAGCGAAAGTTGGACGCTTAACCGACTAAGCCACCCAGGCGCCCCTAAAAACTTAATTTTAAAAAAATGTTTTTTTGTTTCCCTCTCCCAGTCATATGACCTTGCAATGTCCTGGAGTAAACAGAGCAATTTCCCTGCTTCAGTAACTTTGGATTGAGCTATGTGAGTTGCTTAGTTCAATAGAAAGTTAGCATACACCATCCAAGCAGAGGTGCTACTATACATCATTTGGTTTGGTCTCTTACACCAAGATCTGCCATGAGAAGAGAAGGTCCCCAAGCAGTCTCCAGTCCAGGGCTAATGTAGAAACACATGGAACCAAACTAGACCTCCTGCAGCCTTGAGCCTGGAATCCAGCCCACCCTGGCTGAGAGGTGGCCCGCCAACAGATCTGTGAGTGAGGCGCACTTAACTTTTGGTGTGGTTTGTTATGCAGCATGAATGCAGCAGTAGCTGACTAATACAATCATACATGTTCTGTGCTTTATGACACTCTAACTTCCTCCCAAGTCAAAACCAATCATTTAGTATTATTTTTGTTAGAGGAATAATCACAGTGTATTGCAGGTATAATTTATATGAGCAGTTATCTGCCCAGCTATAATGTGCATTTCCAGAGACTAAGAGGATACATTCCTGGCACTCTACTGGGCCTGGGTAAAGTGTGATGCGACAGACAATCCCTTGCATAAGTTACCTGCTGCCTAGTAGCTTAGCTTCATTTCCTCCTCTTCTCCCCTACACGAACATGTCATCTCCTAGCAGTACTGAAATGCTTTTAGTTCCCCCAAATGTCCACTGCCTGCAGCTTCTAAACTGTGTACCAAGGCGCCCCAGGACACTTAATTCGCAGGGGCTTTGGAAGATATTTTAGCTTTCCTGAGGAAAATGTACCAATAATTAACATCCGTCAGACATGCATAAACTAGTAACTTGAAGTAATTGACAATTTCAGCATTAAATGACGATGCTTTCCTTTCAATGATATTATCTCTTTGCAAGGCTGGGTTCTCAAGAGGTGCTATAGCAAAAAGCAAACACCATGTGAAAATCAGTGTGGAACAGGAAATCATGGTGCAGGTGTCCAATCAGATTCCAACATCCGAGAAACTGTGTGTGCCCAAAAGAGGCCCACATCCCAGTGTGTCACAATGAGGTCATTAGTAGGTCACTGTAATTATTTAAGAGTAAAATAAAAAGACATTTTTCTCTAAATGTATATGTCTTATTTTTTCAAGCAGCTACTTCGTTGTGAGGACAGAAGTATTTATTAATTTGCTTGGACCTAATGAGTCCATAATGGAACTGTTAGGTGTTACTTTTGGTCTATGCCATGAAAAAGGCACCAGGACATTGAGGGTGCCAGAAACTGAGAAAGTTTAGAAATGTCTGCCCTGTGCCATTTTGCTCTTCCAGACCTTTACTGAGCACGTTTGTACTTGAAATGCCCGGGGTTCAGCTGGCAAATTCTCACTTGTCCTTCAAAACACTAGCTTGGGTGTAGCCTCCTCCAAGAAATCTTCTCTGGTACCATTGATAGAGGTGATGGCAGATGAGCCTGGCCCAGCGCCTACATCTTATTGAAGTTTTCTTCTCTATTTGTCAGTAATGCTCACCAAATAATAAGTTCATTCCTTTGTGGAAAATATCCCCAAGAAGAAAGTCCAGAGTCACCCTTGACTACTGCTTTTCTCTCAACCCCCACACCTGACCCATCAGCAAATCCAGAGTATACCTTTTCTTACCACAGCTGCCTCAGGTCCAAATTACCATTCTCTTTGCCTTGACTTTTTCAAAAGATTCTTAGCTTACCTCCCTATTTCTACCCTGGTCCCCTTCAGTCTTTCCTCAACTCAGCGTCTAGAAGGATCCTTTTATTTTATTATTTTATTTTTTTGGTTATATTTTATTATTTTATTTCATTTTTTAACGTTTATCTATTTTTTAGAGAGAGAAAGGCAGAGCATGAGCAGAAGAGGGGCAGAGAGAGAGGGAGACAGAATCTGAAGCAGGCGCCAGGCTCTGAGCTGTCAGCTGACGTGGGGCTCAAATTCATGAACTGTGAGATCATGACCTGAGCCTAAGTCAGACACTCAACTGACTGAGCCACTGAGGCACCCCTAGAAGGATCCTTTTAAATAGAAGTTAGATCAAGTTAGCCCACTCAAAAAACCCTCTAATAGCAGTGAAAGACACAATCTGTGAAGTACAAGGCCCCTGTTAGCTATCTGACTTCATCACCCTGTAGCTTCACTCACGCTGCACGCACTGCCCTCTCCCATCGCTCATACACACCAGGCACACCAAATACACAAACTGCACTTGCTAATCCTTCTGCCTGGAACTCTCTTCCTCTGGAGAGCCACAGGGTGCTCCTTTATTCCTTTTAGATATGAACTCAACTGTGTCCCTCTCAAGGACCTTCCCTGGCCATCCAATCCAAAATTTCAGCCCCACCCCCAACACTTCTGATTCCCCTTGTCTGTTTTATTTTTCTCTTTGACACGTACTGTTATCTAACATACTGTGTATGTCATTTATTTATCTGTTTATCGTCTGACTCTCCCACTAGAACATAAACTCTGGGGCGTGAGGGGCAGGAATTTTTGTCTGCTCTGTTCACTTCTTCATCCTCAGTATCTAGAACAGTATCTGTCAGGTACTCAAAATAAATGTGTTGAATGAACGACAAAAAGAAAACTGAAATGTGAAAAAATAAATGGTATTGGCACAGAGTTGGACGAATAGGTAGAACAGAATAGAAATCCCAGAAACAGGTGCGCTAGGTGGCTCAGTCAGTGGAGCATGAGACTCTTGAACTCAGGGTTGTAATTTCAAGCCCCAAGTTGGGTGTAGAGATGACTTAAAAAATAATAAAATCTTGGGGTACCTGGGTGGCTCAGTCAGTTAAGCGTCTGACTCTTGATTTTGGCTCACGCCACGATCTCACGGTTCATGAGTTCCAGCCCCGTGTTGGGCTCTATGCTGACAGTGCAGAGCCTGCTTGGGATTCTCTCTTTCCCTTTCTCTCTGCCCCTCCTCTGCGTGCACGCTCTCTCTCTCTCAATATCTAAATAAATAAACATATAAAAAAGAAATCCCAGAAACAGACCTGCCATATGTCAAACCTAGATGTATGACCACAGGAAACATTGTAGATGAATGGGGAAATGACAGACTTTTCTTTCTTTTCTTTTTTTAATGTTTTTATTTATTTCTAGGAGAGAGAGAGAGAGAGAGAGACAGCATGAGCAGGGGATGGTCAGAGAGAGAGGAAGTCACAGACTGAAACAGGCTCCAGGCTCTGAGCTGGCAGTCAACACAGAGCCCGACGCGGGGCTCGAACCCACGAACCGTGAGATCATGACCTAAGCGAAAGTCGGACGCTTAACTGACTAAGCCACCCAGGCGCCCCGGGAAATGACAGACTTTTCAATAAATGGTGGGGAACAAGTGAGCAACCACATGGAAAATAATACAATTAAGACCTCTACTTCCAGTTGAAATAAAGAATTAAATGTGAAAGCCAGAACTATAAAATATTTGAATATAATACTGGGGGGAAAAAACCCTCATGACTTCAGAGTTTAAAAGAAGGGTTTCTTAAACAAAACACAAAAATCACTACCTACAAAGGAAAAGATAAATCCAGACCTGATCAAATTGAGAGTGTCTATTCCAAAAGATATCATAAAGAAAGTGAAAAAATAAAGTGTTGGATATGAGAAATATTTGAAACACAGACAAACACTGACATGAGTCTAGGATTAAGGACTCCTATAGACAAGATTAAAACCACCAGGGCGCCTGAGTAGCTCAGTCAGTTAAGCGTTCAATTTCAGCTCAGGTCATGATCTCATGGTTCGTGGGTTCTGAGCTGACAGCTCAGAGCCTGGAGGCTGCTTTGGATTCTGCATCTCCCTCTCTCTGCCCCCCTCAAAAATAAATAAACATGAAAAAAATAAAAAGCCTAAAACCACTGTTAGAAACTGGGCAAAAGATGGTTAAGCGCTTCACAGAGAAGGAAATATAAGTGGTCAATAAACATATAAAAAAGGTGTTCAGCCTTATTATAATACTCAAAAGTCCACATTAAAACCACAATGAAATGCCTTTAACATTGACAAAAAGTCTTAAGTCTGACAACACCAAATATTGGCACAGAGGAACAAGGGAAACTTTTACATACCAATGGGAGGCACAGAACAGGTAGGAGCACTCTGCAAAGCGGTGCGGCATTATCCAGTCAGGTTGAAGATGGGCTATTCCGTGTCCTAACAAGTTTACTGCCAGGTGTATCCCTTAGAGGAAAACATGCCCATCTACCACAGGATACTTCAATAAGAATGTTCTCAAAAGGCATACTTACAATAGTCAAATGTCATTCCTCTAGAAATGACAGGACGGACAGCTCTACAGCAATGAACATGAACGGAGCAGCGCCGTAGGACACAACATCAGTGACTCACACAAACATCATGTTGGACCCAGAAGTAAGACACAAAGTACATGGATCCCATTACTCCCTTTAGACAAAGCTCAAAAACAGATCAACTGTGTTGCAGCATTTAGAGATCAGACATAGGTGGTAAAACTCTAAGGAAACGCAAGAGATTGATTATCACCAAGGTTAGGATAATGGCTTCGTCTGTGGGGGAAGGAAGGAAATTGTTTTTGGAAAAGGACGACTGGAAGGCAATGTTCTGTTTCTTAACCTGAGTGGCATTTTCCAGGTCTTCATTTCTTAATTTTTCTTAAAAACTCTCTGTTTTATGCCCTCTGCTGTATGTAGGATGCATCTCACAATAAAATAGAATGATAAAGAGTTGAAAAAGAGGAGGAAAGACGGCAGCTGTTAACACTAGAGACAGAAGCTGAAAGGTCTAAGAAAATATAGTTCTGGCAATAAAATGAAAATAACGGATTACTTAAAAAGTGAGATATCACATGTGCCGTTGGTGTAGCTCTGTGATTTGGGTGATCCCGCCATGGGTATCAGGTAAAAAGAAGAAGAATCGATTTGTGGAACTGTTTCAGCAAGTGTCCAGCCAAAAATATGCTTATCAGATAAGATAAATGAGTAAGAATCTGAAACAGTCACTCATAAGCTTCAGTTACACTGGAAGAGGAAACCTCTATGCCAGAATGGTGTATCAATGAAGGTGCTAGAAATTGCAATAACAAATCAACACTGTCATCTCACTGGCTAAACACAACAGACTTTCATTTCTCACGTGCAGCCCAGGGGCCGACCGCCAGGAACGGGAATAAAGTAGGTTTGCTCCACATAGTCATTTAAGAACTTCTTGGATGTCAACATTCAGCCTGCAGATCCCACTGGAAGTTTTCATGGCTAGGCCTAGGAGCGGTCACATCACTCGGGCCTACGTTCCTCTGGCCAAAATTCAATCATATGGTCCCACATGCAAGGAAGGTTGGAAAATATAGTCCTTTGCCAGAAGCCACTTCATAACAACAGCTCCACATATGGAAAGAGATCATGAGACTTTATTTAACAGCTAGCCCTTGCTGCCCTGATGGTATTTGTGATTTTAGGGGTTTGTGAAGACTTCAGAATATATAGTTTTTGAAGATCAAGATTCCATTGTACACCAATCATAGCATTATAATAGTACATTGTCTACACTATGAACTTCATAATGACAAAGGCGGAATCTTTGGGGTGCCTGGGTGGCTCAGTCAGTTAAGTGTCCAACTTGCACTCAGGTCATGATCTCACGGTTTATGAGTTCAAGCCCTGCTTCAAGCTCTCTGCTGTCAGCACAGAGCCCACTTCAGATCCTCTGTCCCCCTCTCTCTGCACCTCTCCTGCTCACTCTCTCATTCTCTCTCTCTCTCTCAAAAAAAAGGTAATTATTAAGGCAGTTATGTGGGACAGGCTGTCTAAGAGCCCAAGTTCTGGAGTCAAACCACCTGAATTGCAATCCCAGCTCTACCGATACTCGTTGTATGACTTTGGGCAAATTGTTTACTCTCAGGACGCCTCTGTTTCTTCATCTTCAAATTGAACTAATGAACACAAAAAACTCTGCACAATTCCTGGCATATCTACTGCGTTCAGTACAGGTGAGACATTATTAGCGGATGGGGCTAACAAAGGAAGTCTCATGGGGGTGCGCTTTGATGGGGAAGGAGGGCCATGGTGCAGTGGTACAAAGATCTCAGTGGGAAGAAAGGCGGGGATCAGAGGTGTAGAGATGGGACCCACAAGGACTATGTGGAAGATGTCAACAGATTTGTAGCTGGGGCACAGACAAGCTCCTGAGGAGTAATGAGAAATCGAGATTGGTGAGCCGTGTGCTTTGATAGCAAATTGAAGTTTACGCTTAATGTCAGTGTCAGTCGAGGGAGGACGTAGCAACATCTCTGTTTCAGGAAGAGAATTTGAACAGGCAGATGCATCAGACCAGAGAAAAAGCAAAGGAAGAGAAAAGAGTTAATTCCATGCTCCTACTCGGTGTTGAATTTGGCATTTCACGCACTTGATCTTGTGTCGCCCCCAACAGCTCGACTCTGTGGTGTGGGTGTCATTAGTCCTATAGAGAAATAACTGGGCTTGGAGGGGCTAAGCATATCGTCCATGGCTGGAGAACAAGGAACTGATAAAGTTAAATATAAACCTGAAGTTGTCTGAGTCGAAAACAGAGGTGTGCCGGAGCTGACTCATAGAGGCTTGCAAGAGCTGATAGTTAACATTTCAGGAAATTTGTGAGCGCTTGTTAAACATGGTCAGCGTTAAAAAATTAAATGGGGGCGCCTGGGTGGCTAAGCATCTGACTCTTGATTTTGGCTCAGGTCGGGATCTCACGGTTTGTGGGACAGAGCTGACAGCACAGAGCCTGCTTGGGATTTGCTTTCTCCCTCTCTCTCTGCCCTCCCCTGCTCGTGCTGTCTCGCTCTCAGTCTTGCTCTCAAGATAAATAAAATGAACTTGAACAAAACTAAATGATGCAAACTTATAACTAAATAAACTATATTTGGATCAAGGCAGTAAATACTCAAAATTCACCCCTTCCTAATTATGATCACTACCTTTTACTAGTGTCTGTGTTTTTAAGGTTATTGACAGCTCTCACATCTGTAGGGTAGAAATCCCACATAATGCTATGCTGCTGTGCACCTCTTCCCATCTCCATGTTCAGTGATTCCACGCTGATAGCCTGAAGCTGGCCACGACGGGAGCATGGCCGGCACACAATACAAATCAGGGCTCAATTTATAACAGGGTCCTATATATTTAATATAGTTTGTGAACTGTGTGCTATACATCCGTTATATCAGCAAAATTTATAACTAATATATATATGTGTCCATTTTTTTCCAGACAGACAGTCGGTAAACATTTACTAACACCCCATTGCTCTAATTTATCACACCACCTTGTCTCCCAAGGGGAGAAGGAGCCATGCTTCTCCATGTCAAGTTAATGAAGACCAGCCTCGATCAAGCATAGTATTTTTATTTTAGGCAAACTATGTTATTTTCTTTTGACCTCTTCCTTGATTTTCTTTTAGCTCCTTGAAATATATCACTGCTTATTTTCAGCCCAAATTATGCAAGTATGTAAGACTTCCTCTCACTCTGTAAATAGTAATTTTCTGACTTTGCCTTTCCCTTCAACACACTGATTCATCAATTCTAAGATGCACATTTTTTCACATTTTAACATCTCTAAAACCGAGAAGCCTCTTATAGTCACTGTTGGCCAGGCGGCAGCTGTGTCACTGCCTTCCCATGTGTGAACTTGGCCGTAGCTCTGCTGTCGGCATCGCTGCGGATGAGTTTAATTAAAGTTTAAAATATCTTTTAAAATATTGCCCATTGAAACAAAAGATTATTATAGTCACAGGGAGGCAGAGAAACAAAGCAGTGGGGTTAGATTGGTAGGAATAAAGCAAAAATTTCACCCTGGAGGAATGGCTCAAATTCTAAATTCTCTTTTTAAAAAAATTTTTTAAATGTTTTATTTATTTCTGAGGGAGAGAGAGGAGTGAGAGGGGAGGGTCAGAGAGAGAGGGAGATACAGAATCTGAAGCAGGCTCCAGAGTTTGATGCGGGGCTCAAACCCATGAACCGTGAGATCATACCTGAGCCAAAGCCGGATGCTTAACCGACTGAGCCACCCAGGCTCCCCTCTAAATTCTCTTATAAGGATCAGGGCACCTGGGTGGCTCAGTCAGTTAAGCGTCTGACTTCCACTCCGGTCATGATCTCCAAGTTTGTGGGTTGAAGACCTGTGTCGCGCTCTGCGCTGACAGCTCAGAGCCTGGAGCCTGTTTCTGTGTCTCCCTTTCTCTCTGCACCTCCCCAGCTTGCACTTTCTCTTTCTCTCTCTCTCTCTCTCTCTCTCAACAATGAATAAACTTAAAGAAAAATATTAAAAAAAGAATTCTCTTGTGAGGACCAACCAAGAATTTTACCGGACCTAAGAAAGGAAGAAACCCACAAATAGATGAAGTTGTGGTCAATTTTGTATCTGAAATGTGTGCATAAGCAATGTCGATCATAATACGGTAAACCAAGCAAATAAGGCAACTGAAGGTAAGAAAACTGTCAAATCCCTTGGAGTAAACCAAAGAAATCTCAAAGCAATGAGAAGCTGATATGACCATTTCATGTGTCAGCCAGGACCATTGTTAATGCATGGTTTCATATTTAATTAGCAGCACTTTCCCCCTATAAGTGGCTTATTAAAATGATGGTACATTTTATAGTTAGTGGTATTGGAGGTTTGCTGAAAGTTGACTACTAGCTTCATTTTCCTCTCCTAACCATCATTTAAAAAAATATTTTACTTTATTTGTTTTTTAAACTTTATTTATTTATTTTGAGAGAGAGTGTGGGCAGGGGTGGTGGCAGAGAGAGAGAGGAGAGAGAGAATCCCAGACAGGCTCTGCACTATCAGCATGGAGTCCCACACGGGGCTCAAACTCATGAACCGTGAGACCATGACCTGAGCTGAAGTCGGGTTCTTTACCAACTGAGCCACCCAGACACCCCTGAGATTTTATTTTTAAGTAATCTCCACTCCCAACATGGGACTTGAACTCACAACCCCAAGATCAAGAGTTGCATGCCCCATCGACTCAGCCAGCCAGGCATGCTCTTCTAGCTATCATTTTATATCAAAGATAATACATTGCATTGCATGTATATCAACATCTTGTGTGTTTTGGGCTTTGTTGCAGAAAGTCAACAGCTACTCTGCAACCAGACAGAGTACATCCACCCGTGATTTGTCCTGGCTCTGGCACACCTCTTTCAGTCTTACTTCCGGTAACATACTGATCAACTCCTTTTCTAAAATAACTTTAGATTGATGTATAATGCAGATTTAAACATTGCAAACATAATAAACCCACAGGTCAATGCGTTATCAGTAAACACTGCCCAGATTAAGAAGTAGAACATCAGGGGTGCCTGCGTAGCTCCGTTGTTGAGCATCTGACATGGACTCAGGTCATGATCTCACAGTTCGTGAGTTCAAGTCCCACATCAAGTGAGCATGAGCCCCACTTCAGGTAAAACACCCTGGGTGAGTGCTGGGTAAGCCTCAGGTAAGCCCCACTTCTCTCTCTCTCTCTGTCTCTTTCTCTCTCCACCCTTCACTCATTTTGCCTTCTCTCTCTCTCTCTTTCTCAAAAAAAAAAGATTTTCTCTGTCTCTCCCTCTGCCCCTCTTCCCCGCTTGCACTCTCTCTCTCTCAAAATAAATAAATAAACTAAAAAAAAAAAAAAAAAAAAAGAGGGGCACCTGGGTGGCTTAGTCGGTTAAGCGTCCGACTTTCGCTTAGGTTATGATCTCGCGGTTCACGGGTTCAAGCCCCGCGTCGGGCTCTGTGCTGACTGCCAGCTCAGAGCCTGGAGCCTATTTCAGAGTCTGTGTCTCCCTCTCTCTCTGACCCTACCCTGTTCACGCTGTCTCTCTCTCCTAGAAATAAATAAAAAATATTAAAAAAAAAAAGAAATAGAACATTAATAGCACCTCAGAAACCCGTCTTAGTACCCACCCCTGTTACTAACTCCACTCCCCTCCCCAGAGAACCTGAAAGCATAGATAAGTTCTGCCTATTTTTGAACTTTATATAAATAGAATTGAGATAGTTTCTATTATTTTACTTTTGGCTTCTTTCACTCAATATCTTTGTGAGATTGGTCCGTTATTGTGTGTAGTTTAGATCACTTGTTTTCATGGCTGAGGGTTATTTTATTGCATGAATATACCGTGATTCCTTCATCCTACTGCTGACAGACATTTGGGTTGCTTTCATTTTAAGGCTGTTCTGGTTTTGGGGTTTCCTTTACCTTTAAAGAAATGGAAATATATTGGACATGTACAATTGTGCAAATTTAAGGTGTATACAACATGTTAATTTGATGCATTCCAATATTGTAATACAATTGTCATTGTAGCGACAATCAATATTTCTATCACTTATATAATGATCATTTCTTTTTCAAGGTTGGAATCAGTAAGTTATAGTCTCTCAGCAAGTTTGATTATTTTAATACAATAGTGTGGTCTACTGGGCTGTTAGGAATCTGACTGTCATAAACACTCTCAAATCTGTCCTTTCATACATGCTGACGAATGCATTTCTATTCGGTGTATATCTAGAGCAGATTTAGTGGATCAGAGGGTATTTGTAGGTTCTGTTTCAGTAAGAATTACCAGATGCCTTTGATTTGTTATCCCTGTAGAGCAAAAGGAGGAAGATGGCTTCTAAAACAATTGAAACTTTGTCTTTGCTTCCTACCATAGGAAAACCCCAATGCCACATGACTTTCAAGTCTGAATGTCAATACCAAATGCTTCTATATTGTGAATGCTAAAGCTTCTAGAAAATGATTTAGGAAAATATGCAGAAAATATTAGAGAAAACATTTTGTAAAAAGCCCTTCCAGTCATTAAGGTAACAAGCACATTTTGCCTGATTATTACATTGAGTAAACTGCAGGGAAAGAGGGAGAGTCAACGCTTTTCAAAAATACCAGGTAACCCTACCTTTTTTTTTTTTATTATTATAGTTTATTGTCAAGTTGGTTTCCATATAACACCCAGTGCTCATTCCAACAAGAGCCCTCCTCCATGCCCATCTCCCCCCTCCCCTCTCCCTCAGCCCCCATCAACCCTCAGTTTGTTCTCAGCATTCAAGAGTCTCTCACAGTTTGCCTCCCTCCCTCTCCTTAACTATTTTTTCCCCTTCCCCTCCCCTATGGTCCTCTCTTAAGTTACTCCTGTTCCACATATGAGTAAAAACATATGGTATCTGTCCTTCTCTGCCTGACTTATTTCGCTCAGCATAACATCCTCAAGTTCCATCCACATTGCTACACATGGCCAGATTTCTTTTATTTATTTATTTATTTATTTATTTTTTTTAATTTTTTTTACAAATAGTTTATTGTCAAATTAGTTTCCACATAACACTCAGTGCTCATCCCCACAAGTGCCCTCCTCCATGCCCATCTCCCCCCTCCCCTCTCCCTCAGCCCCCATCAACCCTCAGTTTGTTCTCAGCATTCAAGAGTCTCTCACAGTTTGCCTCCCTCCCTCTCCTTAACTATTTTTTCCCCTTCCCCTCCCCTATGGTCCTCTCTTAAGTTACTCCTGTTCCACATATGAGTAAAAACATATGGTATCTGTCCTTCTCTGCCTGACTTATTTCGCTCAGCATAACATCCTCAAGTTCCATCCTTTTTGCTACACATGGCCAGATTTCATTCTTTATCATTGCCATGTAGTATTCCATCGTATAGATAAACCACATCTTCTTCATCTATACCCTACCTTTAACAGACTTTGGGAGATTGTTTTGGTGGCTCTCTTCTCTTCTTCCTCAGCGTGTAAACTAGTGAAAATATTTCCCTGGCCTTACACTTTTTCCAGTCCCTATGTTCTTTGAAGTGGATTCTCTTCCCCACTATTTCCCAGAACCAACAGATACCACAACATGTTCTCAGGGAGACCCCAGAGGGAGCTTCCATCCACAGCTGCTCCATCAGGGGGAGAGGTTTATTCTTTGTTCTTGTCATAGTTGGAGAGCAGTCTAGGGGTGGTATCGTGGCTCATAGGAGCATACCCAGGATCCAGCCAGTTCCTTATGTCTTGTTTCTTGGCCATCTGTATGGTGCCAACTTGGCCTTCTCTTCCAAGATGGTGCACCACATCACCTACTTTGTGGGCAGCAGGATTGAGGAAGGGGACAGGAAAGGTCCGCCCCTGCTCTTTAAGGGTACAACCTGGGAATTTCTCAAATACTGCTGCTAATAATAGCCCACAGACCAGAGCTTTGTCTTACCACCTCATGGAACTGCGAGGGGGAATAAAATGATCTTATTTCTGGAAGACCATGAGCCCTGGCAAAGAAGAAGGGCAGAACTGATGTTGGGGAGCAACTGGCGCTCCTTGCCACCCACTCCCCATCCTTCAAGGCTCAGCAGAAATTCTACCACCTTTATAAGGTCCTCCTGAAGCCCAGAGTCCAGAAGGAATGAAGTCCAACTTGCTCCACCTTTTAGGGACCATGGCCTTCTGGGTGTGCTCAGTGCCCTTTGCACTTCTTGGCTTTTCTTATCACTCTGTCCACATGTCTTATGCCCCTTCTAGAAGGGAAGCTCTATGAGGGCAGAATGTATGTCAGATTCAGTTTGCATTTTTCATACTAGGAACCAATTTTTGGTTTGAAAACTGGTTCAGGCGTTTATCCTGTCTTTCCCATGGAAATTATAAGTACAGATAACCAAGTAGCTAATGAGAAGTCTCTCTTTGTAGAAATATTCCAGCTAATAAAGGAGGAATGGTAGAATTAAAATATCACCATCCTGCATTCCCTAAAGAACTAATAATGGACTGAACAAGGCTGCTGACATCTCAAAAGGAGAGACAACCAGACGTTCTGTGTCTGTCTGAAAGAGTCCTGCAAAAATAAATAAATAAAATATGAGTTTAAAAGAAACATAAGAGATGGAAGTATATTTTAAATACTACCACAGGCATGTAATCAGCAAAATCTTGAATATGGGAAACTCTACAGCACAAATGACCTTGTTTCTTCAACATAAAAGTTCAGAGGAAAAGAGAGAGGAGTCAGGGGTCGGGGGAGAGAAAGGGGAGAAGTTTTGGATTAAAAGAAACTTGAGAGACCTGTGAATCAATTCCAATGGGTGGAAATTATTTGGATCTTGATTTGAACAAACTTGTAAAAACAAACAAACATGCAAGCCTGAAGTGAGTGAATATTTGCTATTAAGCAATTATCGTTAATTTTTAAGGTGTGATCAGGGTAATGTAGTTATGTTTTTACAGTTAGGAGTCCTTTTCTTTTGGAAATTTGCACTGAAATATTTACAAATGGAATGAGGTGAAGCCATGGGAAGGGGAACACGTGGTGTATGAATGAAAACAAAACTGGAAATGAGTTGATAGTTGTAGTTGGGTGATGGGTCCATGGAGTTTCATTACATGCTTTCTCTACTTTTGTTTGTTTGCTATGTTCCATAATGTATTTAAAAATATATTTAATGTTTATTTATTACTGAGAGACAGAGAGTGAGTGGGGAGGTACAGAGAGAGAGGAAGACACAGAATCTGAAGCAGGCTCCAGGCTCCAAGAGGGAGCTCTATGTGAGGCTCAATCTCACGAACCACCATATCATGATCTGAGCCAAAGTCAGACACATAAGCGACTGAGCCACCCAGGCACCCCTCCCATAATGTATTTTTAATACAAAATATTGTCTTTTCTGTGGTACTTAGATCAGTACTTTACACATGATAGTACTTAAAAAAATATCTATTGAATGAAAGAATGTCAGATAGTAGCAGTCTTATCAGAAAGGGCCATCTGGGCGCCAGCACACATTTTCAATACTGATCATCACTCAGCATCTTTCATGCCTGTAATGACTGCTCAATCCACACTCCCTTCTGAGAATTCAACCATCGGACATGAAAAGAAGTCATAAAAGACACCTCCAACAACACAAAACTACGCAAGCCTGGGTTATTTATCAGAGCCTTACGTGCAATTGCAAAATACCAGAAACCACTCACATGTCCCACAGTGGGAGACTGGCTGAGTGAAGTATGGTCCAGTCACCCAGTGATGTTGTATGCAGCTGAAAAAAGAATAAAAACAAGCTCTATGGACTGAATTGGAGTGATTTCCTGGACTTATTGTTAAGTGAAAGAAAGCAAATTGCAAAAAAAGCTTATATAGTATGCTACATTTTATGTAAGAAAGAAGAGGAAGTAAGAAAACAAACACGTGGGGCACCTGGGTGGCTCAGTCAGTTAAGCGTCAGATTTCGGCTCAGGTCATGATCTCACGTTTGGTGGGTTGGAGCCCCGCATCAGGCTCTGTACTGACAGCTCGGAGCCTGGAGCCTGCTTTGGATTCTGTGTCTCCCTCTCTCTCTGCCCCTTCCCACTCGTGCTCTGTCTCCCTTTCCCACTCTCTCAAAAATAAATAATAAACATTATAATTTTTTTAAAAAAGAAAAGAAAACAAACATGAATCTGTTGATTTTTATAAAAAGACACAGGCAGACAAAACCAGAAACCAATGACATGAGTTCTCTATGAGGCTGGAGAGTAGGTAAGATAAAGACAGTAGTGGGCTGGTAAGTCAGTTCTCTACAAATATATAAATACATACATACATACATAAAAACAAAAGCCCTGGTTTATATTTGCCAGCTTCGTTGGTGTAAATTCCCTTGTTGTGGTCAATTTCAGACTTCCTACAGAGTCACAGAATCATTGTTCAGAAGCAAGAACAAGTTAGCTCCAGCCCAAGACTCCGTGAAAGAGTTAGGGAAAGAAGTGACACTTCTCTGAATAACTTTCTACATAGTTTTTTTCATCAACTGTACTGAAATGCAATTTACATACAATAAAATAAATCCATTTTTAGCATATAGTTTGAGGAGTTTTGATAAATGCATGCACCCCTGTAAACACCCCAGCCCCCAAATCAAAATGTAGAACTTTTCTGTTATCCCCATTTCCTTATGGGTCTCCTGCCCAGGTAAGCCCCACAACACACCACCGGCTTCAAGCAACCACTTACCTGCTTTTTATTTCCAAAGATGTGATTTATCCTCTTTAGAGTTTCATATAAATGAAATCAGACAGTTTATGCTCTTGTGTCTTCTTTGGCTCACATAATGTTTGTGAAGTTATTCTGTGTTGTTGTGTGTATCGGAAGTTTATTTCTATGTATTGCAGGGTAGCAGTCCATTGTACGGACACACCACAGTGTATTGGTCCAGGCACCTGGTAATGGACATTTGCATTGTTTCTAATTGTTTACTTTTATGAATAAAGTGGCGATGAACATTCATGTCAGGTCTTTATGTGGACATATATTTTCATTCTTCTTAGCTTAATACGTGGAAATAAAATGTCTAGGTCATATGGTAAATATAAAACTTTATACATGTAGTTTTATTTGAAACCTGTCTGTTTGGGGATGCCTGGGCGGCTCAGTTGGCTGAGCGTCAGCTTCCACTCAGGTCCTGATCTCACAGTTTGTGGGTTCGAGCCCTGCGTCCGGCTCTGTGTTGACAGCTAGGAGCCTGGAGCCTGCTTCTGATTCTGTGTCTCCCTCTCTTTCTG